>NW_026968477.1:600000-900000 GCF_028390025.1 Pseudophryne corroboree | reverse complement strand
CTGCAGCGCATTAATCATAAGTCAGTGACAAGTTCAAAAACTTTGGATGACAGCGGAAGCAGTCCACTGACCACTAAATCCCTTCCTCTTGTAACCAAGCTCCTGCAAACCACACCACCAACTCCCTCAGTGTCAATTTCCTCCTTAGACAGGAGAGCCAATAGTCCTGCAGGCCATGTCACTGGCAAGTCTGACGAGTCCTCTCCTGCCTGGGATTCCTCCGATGCATCCTTGAGTGTAACGCCTACTGGCTGGCGCTGCTGTTGTTGCTGCTGGGAGTCGATCGTCATCCCAGAGGGGAAGTCGGAAGACCACTTGTACTACTTCCAGTAGGCAATTGACTGTCCAACAGTCCTTTGCGAGGAAGATGAAATATCACAGCAGTCATCCTGCTGCAAAGCGGATAACTCAGGTCTTGTCAGCCTGGGTGGTGAGAAACGTGGTTCCGGTATCCATCGTTAATTCAGAGGCAACTAGAGACTTGATTGAGGTACTGTGTCAACGGTACCAAATGCCATCTAGGTTCCATTTCTCTAGGCAGGCGATACCGAAAATGTACACAGACCTCAGAAAAAGAGTCACCAGTGTCCTAAAAAATGCAGTTGTACCCAATGTCCACTAGTCCACATGTCCGTGGTTAAGTGGAGCAGGGCAGACTCAGGACTATATGACTGTGACAGCCCACTGGGTAGATGTATTGCCTCCCGCAGCAAGAACAGCAGCGGCGGCACCAGTAGCAGCATCTCGCAAATGCCAACTCGTTCCTAGGCAGGCTACGCTTTGTATCACCGCTTTCCATAAGAGGCACACAGCTGACAACCTCTTACGGAAACTGAGGAACATCATCGCAGAATGGCTTACCCCAATTTGACTATCCTGGGGATTTGTGACATCGGACAACGCCACCAATATTGTGCGTGCATTACATCTGGGCAAATTCCAGCACGTCCCATGTTTTGCACATACATTGAATTTGGTGGTGCAGAATTATTTAAAAAACGACAGGGGCATGCAAGAGATGCTGTCGGTGGCCCGAAGAATTGCGGGCCACTTTCTGCATTCAGCCACCGCGTGCCGAAGACTGGAGCACCACCAAACATTCCTGAACCTGCCCTGCCATCCTCTGAAGCAAGAGGTGGTAACGAGGTGGAATTCAACCCTCTATATGCTTCAGAGGATGGAGGAGCAGCAAAATGCCATTCAAGCCTATACATCTACCCACGATATAGGCAAAGGAGGGGGAATGCACCTGACTCAAGCGCAGTGGAGAATGATTTCAACGTTGTGCAAGGTTCTGCAATCCTTTGAACTTGCCACACGTGAAGTCAGTTCAGACACTGCCAGCCTGAGTCAGGTTATTCCCCTCACCAGGCTTTTGCAGAAGAAGCTGGAGACATTGAAGGAGGAGCTAAAACAGAGCGATTCCGCTAGGCATGTGGGACTTGTGGATGGAGCCCTTAATTCGCTTAACCAGGATTCAATCTGTTGAAATCAGAGCAATAAATTTTGGCCACCGTGCTCGATCCTAGATTTAAAACCTACATTGTATCTCTCTTTCCTGCAGACACAAGTCTGCAGAGGTTCAAAGACCTGCTGGTGAGAAAATTGTCAAGTCAAGCGGAACGTGACCCGTCAACAGCTCCTCCTTCACATTCTCCCGCAACTGGGGGTGCGAGGAAAAGGCTAAGAATTCCGAGCCCACCCGCTGGCGGTGATGCAGGGCAGTCTGGAGTGAGTGCTGACATCTGGTCCGGACTGAAGGACCTGGCAACGATTACTGACATGTCGTCTACTGTCACTGCATATGATTCTGTCACCTTTGAAAGAATGGTGGAGGATTATATGAGTGACCGCATCCAGGTAGGCACGTCAGACAGTCCGTATGTATACTGGCAGGAAAAAGAGGCAATTTGGAGGCCCTTGCACAAACTGGCTTTATTCTACCTAAGTTGCCCTCCCTCCAGTGTGTACTACAAAAGAGTGTTTAGTGCAGCCGCTCACCTTGTCAGCAATCGGCGTACGAGGTTACTTCCAGAAAATGTGGAGAAGATGATGATCATCAAAATGAATTATAATCAATTCCTCCGTGGAGACATTCACCAGCAATTGCCTCCAGAAAGTACACAGGGATCTGAGATGGTGGATTCCAGTGGGGACGAATTAATAATCTGTGAGGAGGGCGATGTACACAGTGAAAGGAGTGAGGAATCGGAGGATGATGAGGTGGACATCTTGCCTCTGTAGAGCCAGTTTGTGCAAGGAGAGATTGATTGCTTCTTTTTTGGTGGGGGTCCAAACCAACCAGTCATTTCAGTCAGCCGTGTGGCAGACCCTGTTGCTGAAATGATGGGTTCGTCAATGTTTTTCTTTTCAATCTAAGCCCCTGCAGCTTTCTGTAAGAATCTGCTTCGCTATGATGATCAACAAGTCACAAGGGCAAATACTCAGGGCTGGAGGCGTAGATCTTAGGACCAGCTGCTACAAGCATGGCAAAGGTGTCACTATCATTGGTGACACCCAGAGAGGCAGCGAGGGAGATTGTAATGCAGTGCGCGCAGATAAGCAGCGCAATGGTAAAATGGAGGCATGGTCTCATAGGTAGGGGTGTGGCCTGTTGGCCTGAATCTCCATTTTGTTGCTCCGGGTATCCCGGGGGTTGAGTGCTGCACCCGGGGACTAGTGTGTGAGTGGTGCTGGCTCCTGCACAGTGACAGAAACTGGGTGTTGCACGTAATGTCACAGTGAAACACCCATATTCTGTCACTGAAGAGGAGCCGGCACTTTGGTGTCACCCCCCTTGGCGGGTGACACTCGGGTGTGGGCCGCAACCCCGTTGTGATGCCACTGACCCATGGGAAGCTTTACGTGGCTTACCCATGTGTTAGTAGCCCCAAGCATCTTTTGTGTTAGTCCCTGAAGAAAAACTTCAAATATTTACAAATAAATTTTGTAATCAATGGGCCTAATTCAGTAAGGATTGCAAATTCTGCTAAGTAACAGAATTTGCAATCCTTTGGTTCGCATGCTGGGGCCACCCAGCATGCCGCCTCCCTTCTTGACCACGCTGAAATTGCAGTCGCAGTGCAGTTCAGCGTGATCATAAAAAATGGGTTAGCCTCCTGTTGGTGCAGACTGTATGTGTGCGCAGGAAGCCGCCACCATTTTTGTGATCGCAGCTGCTGCATGTGATGTCATGCAACCGCTCTGACCACGCCTCCTGTTTCTCCGTTGCCGACCCCATTTTGAAGCCCTGCCCACGCACCGCTCCATCTCTGACTTGGAAATGGAGTGTTGCTGACCCCCCCCCCCCCCCCAGCACCGATTGACAGTCAGAGGCGATCGCATTAACTGCGGGGTGCCGCAGAAAATGCAGGCGCATGCGTATGCTCTTAGCAATTTTTGCAGTTGGACTGCTTATTGCGATTGCAATCCAACCTGAATCAGGCTCTATTACCTATCACAATGCACTGCGGGTAGTACAAAATGGGGTTAATATAAGAGAAAACCCCCCAGAGCTGTGCTCCTTAACTGTCCCTGGTGGCTAGTGGAGCAGCTGCCCAGTAATCAGTGTCCACGCCAGTGCGCACATGGCCCGCCCCCTACAGCCACGCTGGATCACGGTATAGTGTGGGCACAGAAGTCCCTTACCTCCCTTTCATCAGCGGCCTCGTGATCCCGGAGGGCGGTGTGTGTGTGACTGACCTTAGGAAGAAACCGGAGCCTCCGCTGCAGTGACCCAGCAACCAGGGCGCGGGAGTATACTGCGCCGCTGGGAGTGATGGAGCTGCAGTAAAGATGTCTATTAGACCTAGCCTGCTGCAGCCCTTGTAGATTCTTATAAAAAAAAGTTCTTCTTTTCTTGTCAAAATTAATAGCTAAGAATAGGCTGCCTGAGGCAGCCCCCTCTTAAGTGGCCTGCTACTGAAGGCACCAACTACAAACTGAGCTCCCTGTTCATGGAAGCGAGGTTATAGAGGAGGGGGCTCTGAGCATCTTGGGAACAGTCAAAAGCTTTGAGCCTGTTGGTGCCTCAGATCAAGATCCTATCTACACCCCAATGTGAATCCTTGTGGAGTCC
The DNA here is from genome assembly GCF_028390025.1 of Pseudophryne corroboree. NCBI lineage: Eukaryota > Metazoa > Chordata > Amphibia > Anura > Myobatrachidae > Pseudophryne > Pseudophryne corroboree. Next base: position 895,922 of record NW_026968477.1, on the reverse strand, counting down.
AGTGTACCCCACAGAAGAAATGAATGTGTCACACCCATTGGCAGCAACATTAGAATAGCTGCTGATGGGCACAATTGAGAAAGGAAGGGGGGAAAACATTTGAATCCAGCACATATATGTAATTTGAATATGTAATTTGTACCTTCCTACTTTAAAATGTAATGGATGAACCTCACCCTGTGAGAACTATCTTCATGATCAAGAGATCTCATACGCAAGAAAAGCATGTGCTGGGATAGGGCTGTGGAGGGCGGCTGCTCGGGCACACACCCGTCAAGTTAAGGAGATTCAACTGAGGAAGCACAAGGGAACTGCAGGGAGACCACATATTTTCAGATGAACATGAGAGGGCGGAAGGCTGCCTAATACTGAAGCACCCTCAAACATCAAACCATATGCAACAACTAGTACAAGCATTCCTGGGGAAAGGTCTGCAGCAGACGGATTTGCATACGGTGATGTCATCCAAGCAATGGGCATAGTTGGCTGCAACCCTCGTCTGCATATGAAAAGAGAAAATGGTCACGCAGGGCATGGCGGCCTTTGTGGGGTTGCGCTTGGATGACCCCTAGATCGCTTTATACACCCCCATCAGTGTGGGGCTCATGTTGGCCATGCCCAAGCCCCTGAAGCATTCAAGCTGATTTCTTGCAGCAGCTGGACCCAGTAACAGCTCCAGAGTTGCTCTACAAGACAAGTAAAAGGGTGTGAGCCCTGCAGCACCACCTGTAGTTTGCATACACACATATATAGGACAGCATCTCTTATATGCCCCAGGGGCAATAAAATAGTAGCCTTATCTAGGGTATCCGTCCATGCCGCTACAGAACTACACACCCAGGCCGACGCAATTGCCGGTCTGAGTAAGGTACCTGAATGTGTATAAATGGACTTCAGGGTAATCTCCTGTTTGCGGTCAGCAGACTCTTTGAGGGTAGCTGTATCCTGGGACGGGAGGGCTACCTTCTTGGATAAGCGTGTTAATGCTTTGTCCACCCAAGGGGAGGATTCCCATCGTAACCTATCCGTTGATGGGAAAGGGGAATCCTTTTGGAAATCTGCAGGAGATTCCCAAGCTTTTTCACATAACTCGTTCAGCTCGTGTGAGGGGGGAAAGGTTACCTCAGGCTTCTTTCCCTTGTACATATGTACCCTCTTGTCAGGGATAGGGGGCTCCTCTGTGATGTGCAAAACATCTTTTATTGCCATAATCATATATCAAATGTATTTTGCCAATTTTGGCTGTAACTTTGCATCATCGTAATCGCCACTGGAGTCAGAATCCGTGTCGGTATCTGTGTCAACAATCTGGATAGTGGGCGCTTATGAGACCCTGACAGTCCCTGCGACATAGGATTAGGCATTGGTTGAGACCCTGACTGTCCCAAAGCTTCTGCCTTGTCTAATCTTTTGTGCAATGAGTTTACACTAGCATTTAAAACATTCCACATATCCATCCAATCAGGTATCGGCGGAGACACCACGTTCATTTGCTCCCGCTCCTCTCTAATATAGCCTTCTTCCTCAGACATGTCGACACACGCGTACCGACACACCACACACACAGGGAATACTTTTACTGAAGACATTTCCCCCACAAGGCCCTTTGGAGAGACAGAGAGAGAGTATGCCAGCACATACCCCAGCGCTATATAACCCAGGAATAGCACAGTAACTTAATGTTTGAACAATCGGTGAGGGGGAACATCTTGAAACCCCAGTTTGTACCCTTGGGACACTATTTGTAAAACACACGAGTCCATGTCCGAATGAATCCAGAACTGACTGAAGAGTTTTAGACGTGCCCCCACTGGTGCGGGCTCCTGCAAGAGAGCCCCAGCGTCATGCAGTGGATTTGGCAGAAGCAGAGGATGATCTCTGCTCCTGCGATCTTGAAGAGGATGCAGACCTCTTCTCTCTTCTCCTTCCTCTACCTGCAAAGAAAGGGGAATCTTAACTTCTTGCATATCTATTGGGCCGAAATGACTGCATCAGATAATGATGCGTCTTCATCCGTTGGGACGGAACATAGGGCAAGAAGGTTGACTTACCTGCGGGAGCTGCCGAGATCAAATTAACTAGGCAGTCACCAAACAAGGCTTCACCTTCATAGGGAAGAGACTCCCTTTCTTCTTGGAGTCAGCATCAGCATTCTCTTGGTGAATCCACAATGCCCTCCTATCCGACACTGACATGAAATTGGCCCGTGAACTCAAGAGTCCTATATCCCTTGCAGTCTCACGTAAGTATGCTGCAGTGTCCTTGATATGATACAATGTAAGGAGTATCCCATCTCTCCAGGGTATCTATATCGGATGACAAGGTATTCGACCAATTCTTGAATACTACTACTCACCCATGCACATGTAATGGCAGGTCTAAGTAATGTACCCGTGGTTACATAACTAGAAATAATGTAGCTTCCTGCATACGATCCGCTGGATTTGTGACAGGGCCCCGTGCAGAACAGGGGGTGACTCCCACTTTATTCTGTCCGCGGCGGGAAATGAATAAACAACCAGAATCCTTTTGGGGATTTGAAACCATCTTGTCGAGCTGGCCCAGACTTTCTCAAACAGAGATGGAGGAACGTTACATCAGCTTTCATTATATATCTATATATACATACATATAGACCCCTTTGTCAGGAACAGCAGGGTCTTCAGTGATTTTAATATGTCCTTAATATCCACAATCATGTACTGAATGCTCCTTGCCAATATTGGATCTAATCAGGAAACATTATGGTCGACATAAGTATCAGTATCCGTGTCAGTATCAGTGTGTAGTAACTGGGCAAAATAACATTTTTGCGACCCAGCGGGGCCTGAGGGAAAAGAAACATAGCCATGAATATCACATCTATTCTCTACGTCTGTGTCTGGGACACAGATTTATCCAACCTTACTCTGATATTACTGAAACATTTACCCAGTCAGTTATTGGTGGTGCCAACAGGGCCACCATCATATGTCTGCATTCCTAATATAGGCCCTCATTCCGAGTTGATCGGTCGCAAGGCGAATTTAGCAGAGTTACACACGCTAAGCCGCCGCCTACTGGGAGTGTATCTTAGCATCTTAAAATTGCGACCGATGTATTCGCAATATTGCGATCACAAACTACTTAGCAGTTTTAGAGTAGCTCCACACTTACTCTGCCTGTGCGATCAGTTCAGTGCTTGTCGTTCCTGGTTTGACGTCACAAACACACCCAGCGTTCGCCCAACCACTCCCCCGTTTCTCCGGCCACTCCTGCGTTTTTTCCGGAAACTGTAGCGTTTTCAGCCACACGCCCATAAAACGCCATGTTTCCGCCCAGTAACACCCATTTCCTGTCAATCACATTACGATCGCCGGAGCGATGAAAAAGCCGTGAGTAAAAATACTATCTTCATAGCAAAGATACTTGGCGCAGTCGCAGTGTGAATATTGCGCATGCGCACTAAGCGGAATTTCACTGCGATGCGATGAAAAATACAGAGCGAACGACTCGGAATGAGGGCCATAGTTTCCTCTTGGGAAAAACATTCAGCCACCGACATGTTGACACACATATACCAAGTACCCACAGACACACCGGCTTATGGGGGACAGACCGTCAGTAAATCTGTCAGAGGGACACAGAGGATTTTTCAGCTCACAATCCAGCGCCAAAAGTACACCGTCTGGGAAATAATAAACTCTATAGTGATAGACTTGTAATGCTCTAAAGATGTTCTGGTGAGGTGAGGAAGAAGCCCCGCCGCTGTAATGGCGCGTATCTGTCCCGCTCAGAAATAATTAATTACGCTAGCGGGGTAAGGACAGTGCCCAGGCACTAATGTCCACTTTTTCCAGCCTTTTGTGAGGAATGTATGCTGCCCAGGGTGCCCCCCCCCCCGTGCCCTGCACCCTGCAGTGCCTGTGTTTGTGTGGGAGCATGGCGCGCAGCGTTCCGCTCGCTGCTCGGTACCTCAGAATGCCGTCACTGAAGAAGAAGTCTTCTGTTCTTCTGCTACTCACCTGTCTTCTGGCTCTGTAAGGGGGTGACGGCAGGCTGCGGGAGTGTGCATCTAGGCGTACCCAGCGATCAGCACCCTCAGGAGCTAATGGTGTCCTGTCAGCCTGAAGCAGAGCCATTGAACTCACTAGAAGTTGGTCATACTTCTCTCCCCTAAGTCCCACGAAGCAGGGAGACTGTTGCCAGCAGCCTCCCTGAAAATAAAAAAAACTAACAAGTCTTTTCAGAGAAACTCAGTAGAGCTCCCCTGTAGTGCATCCAGTATCACTGCGCACAATACTAAAACTGGAGTCTGGAGGAGGGGCATAGAGGGAGGAGACAGTTCACACCCTTTGAAAGTCTTAAAGTGCCCATGTCTCCTGCGGATCCCGTCTATACCCCATGGTTCTTAATGTGACCCCAGCATCCTCTAGGACGTATGAGAAAACAAATAACGCACACACGAGGAGGAGAGAACTAAGGAAGCTATAAGGAGAAGAGGGGAGGGAGGGGGGGTTGAAAGGTAAGGTAGTAAAGGCATATTGGATAAACTACAACCTTATACATATTCATTAATGTACCAGTAGTTAGAAGTAGAAGAGCTCTAACAGAAACCACAAAGCTTATCTAAAGCCACACCACACTGGATATGCCCAATCTCATTTGATTTTTGAAGCAAAGCGGTATTGGACTTTGTTAATACATGGATGGGAGACTGCTTGGTAGTATCAGATTCTTTAGGTGTTTTTAAACTACCAACACCATTTTCTTGGTACATTTAATTTTTACATGTATTCTTTTATGTACCAGAAGTTAGAAGTAGAAGAGCTGTAACAGAAACCACCAGCTCATCTACAGCCACAGCACACTGGATTTGCCCAATCTCTCCTGATCATGGAAGCTGAGCAGTGTTGGTCCTGCTTTTAGTACTTGGGCCCTCATTCCGAGTTGATCGGTCGCAAGGCGAATTTAGCAGAGTTACACACGCTAAGCCGCCGCCTACTGGGAGTGAATCTTAGCTTCTTAAAATTGCGACCGATGTATTCGCAATATTGCGATTACTAACTACTTAGCAGTTTCAGAGTAGCTCCAGACTTACTCTGCCTGTGCGATCAGTTCAGTGCTTGTCGTTCCTGGTTGACGTCACAAACACACCCAGCGTTCGCCCAGGCCCTCCCACCGTTTCCCCGGCCACTCCTGCGTTTTTTCCGGAAACGGTAGCGTTTTCAGCCACACGCCCCTGAAACGCCGTGTTTCCGCCCAGTAACACCCATTTCCTGTCAATCACATTACGATCGCCGGAGCGAAGAAAAAGCCGTGAGTAAAAATACTTTCTTCATAGTAAAGTTACTTGGCGCAGTCGCAGTGCGAACATTGCGCATGCGTACTAAGCGGATTTTCACTGCGATGCGATGAAAAATACAGAGCGAACAACTCGGAATGAGGGCCTTGGATGGGAGACCACAAGGAAATACCAGGAGCTGTGTGTATTTTTACAATACTAACACCGTTCTCTTGATGCATTCCATTTTGAAACATTGGGGCAGATCTATTAAGCCTGGTGAACTGATAAAGTGCAAGGTGATAAAGTACCAGCCAGTCAGCTCCTAACTGTCATTTTTCAAACCCAGCCTGTGACATGGCAATTAGGAGCTGATTGGCTGGTACTTTATCACCATGCAAATTATCATTTCACCAGGTTTAATAAATCGGCTGCTTACTCATTTATGTACGAGTAGTTAGAAGTAGAAGAACTCTAACAGAAACCACTAAGCTCATCTACAGCCACACCACACTGTATATGCCCAATATCACCTGATTTTAGGCCTGGTTTGTTCTTGGATGTGAGACCACCTGGGAATACCAGGTGCTGTAGGTAGTTTTATACTACCAACACCGTTCTCTTGATGCATTCCATTTTGAAACATTGGGGCAGATCTATTAAGCCTGGTGAACTGATAAAGTGCAAGGTGATAAAGTACCAGCCAGTCAGCTCCTAACTGTCATTTTTCAAACCCAGCCTGTGACATGGCAATTAGGAGCTGATTGGCTGGTACTTTATCACCATGCAAATTATCATTTCACCAGGTTTAATAAATCGGCTGCTTACTCATTTATGTACGAGTAGTTAGAAGTAGAAGAACTCTAACAGAAACCACTAAGCTCATCTACAGCCACACCACACTGTATATGCCCAATATCACCTGATTTTAGGCCTGGTTTGTTCTTGGATGTGAGACCACCTGGGAATACCAGGTGCTGTAGGTAGTTTTATACTACCAACACCGTTCTCTTGATGCATTATATTTTGAAACTTATTCATTGATGTACCAGTAGTTAGAAGTAGAAGTTAGAAACAGCATAAATCATCTACAGCCGCATCACACTGGATATGTCCAATCTCATCTGATGTTGGAAGCTAAGCAGTGTTGTGCCTGGTTAGTTTTTGGATTTCAGGTCCTGCCTTCTGGTTTGGCCACGGCACCTCGGAAATTCACCAAGGTCATGGCCGTGATGACGACCCTTCACCATCGGTGGACCAGGGAGGAATCTCTCCTCCCGATAAACATTCTGGAATTGCGGGCAGTGTTCAATTCATTGACACTGGCCCTGCCTCTAGTACAGAACAGGCCTGTTCAAGTACAATCGGACAACGACACCACGGTAGTGTACACAAATCATCAAGGCGGCACTCGAAATTGCATGGCAAAGCTGGAAGTATCAAAAATCCTCAGTTGGGTAGAACGTCATCTGCCAGCAATATCGGCAGTGTTCATTCCCGGAGTCCTCAACTGGGAAGCGGATTTCCTCAGTCAACAGTACGTTCACGCTGGAGAGTGGAGAGGCCGCAGCAGAAATGTCTGCACTGGTGTCAGTAGGTGACTGAGGCAGGGATGACTGGGAGATAGTGGGTGACTGAAGCATGTATGACTGGGAGATAGTGGGTGACTGAGGCCGGGGTGACTGGGAGATAGTCAGTGACTAAGGCAGGGGTGATAGGGATATAGTGGATGACTGTGGCAGGGGTGACAGGGACAGTAGGAGACTGAGGCAGGGGTGACAGGGATAGTGGGTGACTGAGGCAGGGGTGATAGGGTGACAGTGGGTGACTGAGGCAGAGGTGACAGGGATAGTGGGTGACTGAGGTAGGGGTGATATGGAGATAGTGGTTGACTGAGGCAGGGGTGACAGAGATAGTGGGTGACTAAAGCAGGGGTGACTGGTATAGTGGGTGACTGAGGCAGGGGTCGCAGGTATATTGGTTAACTGAGGCAGCGGTGACTGGGAGATAGTGGGTAACTGAGGCAGGGGTGACAGGGAAAGTGTGTGACTCAGGCAGGGGTGATAGGGAGATAGTGGGCAGCAGATCACTGCCTCGCTGACAGCAGCACATCCCTGCTTCACTGACAGCAGCACATCCCTGCCTCATTGACAGCAGCACATACCTGCCTCACTTATAGCAGCACATCCCTGCCTCACTGGCAGCAGCAGATCCCTGCCTCACTGGCAGCAGCAGATCACTGCTTCACTGACAGCAGCACATCCCTGCCTCACTGGCAGCAGCAGATCCCTGCCTTACTGACAGCTGTATATAGGGCCTAATTCAGACCTGATCTCTGCTGTGCATATTCACACAACAGGAGATCAGGTCTGAAGTGTGTGTGTGTGTATGTGCTGGTGCCGCAGTGCACCGGCACATGCCAGAGATGCGATCAGCATCTCTGCCCAGTGAGCGCCTCTGCCAACACATACTTATCTTGCATATGAGATCTCTTGATCATGAAGATAGTTCTCACAGGGTGAGGTTCATCCATTACATTTTAAAGTAGGAAGGTACAAATTACATATTCAAATTACATATATGTGCTGGATTCAAATGTTTTCCCCCCTTCCTTTCTCAATTGTGCCCATCAGCAGCTATTCTAATGTTGCTGCCAATGGGTGTGACACATTCATTTCTTCTGTGGGGTACACTGGACTCCACAAGGATTCACATTGGGGTGTAGAGTAGGATCTTGATCTGAGGCACCAACAGGCTCAAAGCTTTTGACTGTTCCCAAGATGCTCAGCGCCCCCTGCTCTATAACCTCGCTTCCATGAACAGGGAGCTCAGTTTGTAGTTGGTGCCTTCAGTAGCAGGACACTTAACAGGGGGCTGCCTCAGGCAGCCTATACTTAGCTATTAATTTTGACAAGAAAAGAAGAACTTTTTTTATAAGAATGTACAAGGGCTGCAGCAGGCTAGGTCTAATAGACATCTTTACTGCAGCTCCATCACTCCCAGCGGCGCAGTATACTCCCGTGCCCTGGTTGCTGGGTCACTGCAGCGGAGGCTCCGGTTTCTTCCTAAGGTCAGTCACACACACACCGCCCTCCGGGATCACGAGGCCGCTGATGAAAGGGAGGTAAGGGGCTTCTGTGCCCACACTATACCGTGATCCAGCGTGGCAGTAGGGGGCGGGCCGTGTGCGCACTGGCGTGGACACTGATTACTGGGCAGCCGCTCCACTAGCCACCAGGGACAGTTAAGGAGCACAGCTCTGGGGGTTTTTCTCCTATATTAACCCCATTTTGTACTACCTGCAGTGCATTGTGATAGGTAATAGAGCCTGATTCAGGTTGGATTGCAATCACAATAAGCAATCCAACTGCAAAAATTGCTAAGAGCATACGCATGCGCCTGCATTTTCTGTGACTGTCAATCGGTGCGGGGGGGGGGTCAGCAACACTCCATTTCAAAGTCGGAGATGGAGCGGTGCGGGGGCAGGGCTTCAACGGAGAAACAGGAGGCGTGGTCAGAGCGGCTGCATGACATCACATGCAGCCGTTGCGATCACAAAAATGGTGGCGGCTTCCTGCGCACACGTACAGTCTGCACCAACAGGAGGCTAACCCATTTTTTATGATCACGCTGTACTGCACTGAGACTGCAATTTCAGCGTGGTCAAGAAGGGAGGCGGCATGCTGGGTGGCCATGCCCTGTGATGGGTGGCCCCAGCATGCGAACCAAAGGATTGCAAATTCTGTTACTTAGCAGAATTTGCAATCCTTACTGAATTAGGCCATTGATTACAAAATTGTAAACAATATTTTAAGTTTTTCTTCAGGGACTAACACAAAAGATGCTTGGGGCTACTAACACATGGGTAAGCCACGTAAAGCTTCCCATGGGTCAGTGGCATCACAACGGGGACACCAAAGTGCCGGCTCTTCTTCAGTGACAGAATATGGGTGTTTCACTGTGACATTACGTGCAACACCCAGTTTCTGTCACTGTGCAGGAGCCAGCACCACTCACACACTAGTCCCCGGGTACAGCCCCCAACCCCCGGGATACCCGCAGCAACAAAATGGTGATTCAGGCCACGCCCCTACCTATGAGACCATGCCTCCTTTTTACCATTGCGCTGCTTATCTGCGCGCACTGCATTACAATCTCCCTCGCCGCCTCTCTGGGTGTCACCAGTGATAGTGACACCTCTGCCATGCTTGTAGCAGCTGGTCCTAAGATCTACGCCTCCAGCCCTGAGTGTTTTCCCTTGTGACTTGTTGATCATCATAGCGAAGCAGATGCTTACAGAAAACTGCAGGGGCTTAGATTGAAAAGAAAAACATTGACGAACCCATCATTTCAGCGACAGGGTCTGCCACACGACTGACTGAAATGACTGGTTGGTTTGGGCCCCCACCAAAAAAGAATCAATCAATCTCTCCTTGCACAAACTGGCTCTACAGAGGCAAGATGTCCACCTCATCATCCTCCAATTCCTCACCCCTTTCACTGTGTACATCCCCCTCCTCACAGATTATTAATTCGTCCCCACTGGAATCCACCATCTCAGATCCCTGTGTACTTTCTGGAGGCAATTGCTGGTGAATGTCTCCACGGAGGAATTGATTATAATTAATTTTGATGATCATCATCTTCTCCACATTTTCTGGAAGTAACCTTGTACGCCGATTGCTGACAAGGTGAGCGGCCGCACTAAACACTCTTTCGGAGTACACACTGGAGGGAGGGCAACTTAGGTAGAATAAAGCCAGTTTGTGCAAGGGCCTCCAAATTGCCTCTTTTTCTCCACCATTCTTTCAAAGGTGACAGAATCATATGCAGTGACAGTAGACGACATGTCAGTAATCGTTGCCAGGTCCTTCAGTCTGGACCAGATGTCAGCACTCACTCCAGACTGCCCTGCATCACCGCCAGCGGGTGGGCTCGGAATTCTTAGCCTTTTCCTCGCACCCCCAGTTGCGGGAGAATGTGAAGGAGGAGCTGTTGACGGGTCACGTTCCGCTTGACTTGACAATTTTCTCACCAGCAGGTCTATGAACCTCTGCAGACTTGTGTCTGCCGGAAAGAGAGATACAATGTAGGTTTTAAATCTAGGATCGAGCACGGCGGCCAAAATGTAGTGCTCTGATTTCAACAGATTGAATCCTGGTTAAGCAAATTAAGGGCTCCATCCACAAGTCCCACATGCCTAGTTGAATCGCTCTGTTTTAGCTCCTCCTTCAATGTCTCCAGCTTCTTCTGCAAAAGCCTGATGAGGGGAATGACCTGACTCAGGCTGGCAGTGTCTGAACTGACTTCACGTGTGGAAAGTTCAAAGGGTTGCAGAACCTTGCACAACGTTGAAATCATTCTCCACTGCGCTTGAGTCAGGTGCTTTCCCCCTCCTTTGCCTATATCGTGGGCAGATGTATAGGCTTGAATGGCCTTTTGCTGCTCCTCCATCCTCTGAAGCATATAGAGGGTTGAATTCCACCTCGTTACCACCTCTTGCTTCAGATGATGGCAGGGCAGGTTCAGGAATGTTTGGTGGTGCTCCAGTCTTCGGCATGCGGTGGCTGAAGGCAGAAAGTGGCCCGCAATTCTTCGGGCCACCGACAGCATCTCTTGCACGCCCCTGTCGTTTTTTAAATAATTCTGCACCACCAAGTTCAATGTATGTGCAAAACATGGGACGTGCTGGAATTTGCCCAGATGTAATGCACGCACAATATTGGTGGCGTTGTCCGATGTCACAAATCCCCAGGAGAGTTCAATTGGGGTAAGCCATTCTGCGATGATGTTCCTCAGTTTCCGTAAGAGGTTGTCAGCTGTGTGCCTCTTATGGAAAGCGGTGATACAAAGCGTAGCCTGCCTAGGAACGAGTTGGCAATTGCGAGATGCTGCTACTGGTGCCGCCGCTGCTGTTCTTGCTGCGGGAGGCAATACATCTACCCAGTGGGCTGTCACAGTCATATAGTCCTGAGTCTGCCCTGCTCCACTTAACCACAGACAAGTGGACATTGGGTACAACTGCATTTTTTAGGACACTGATGACTCTTTTTCTGAGGTCTGTGTACATTTTCGGTATCGCCTGCCTAGAGAAATGGAACCTAGAGGGTATTTGGTACCGGGGACACAGTACCTCAATCAAGTCTCTAGTTGCCTCTAAATTAACGATGGATACCGGAACCACGTTTCTCACCACCCAGACCTGAGTTATCCGCTTTGCAGCAGGATGACTGCTGTGATATTTCATCTTCCTCGCAAAGGACTGTTGGACAGTCAATTGCTTACTGGAAGAAGTACAAGTGGTCTTCCGACTTCCCCTCTGGGATGACGATCGACTCCCAGCAGCAACAACAGCAGCGCCAGCAGCAGTAGGCGTTACACTCAAGGATGCATCGGAGGAATCCCAGGCAGGAGAGGACTCGTCAGACTTGCCAGTGACATGGCCTGCAGGACTATTGGCTCTCCTGTCTAAGGAGGAAATTGACACTGAGGGAGTTGGTGGTGTGGTTTGCAGGAGCTTGGTTACAAGAGGAAGGGATTTAGTGGTTAGTGGACTGCTTCCACTGTCATCCAAAGTTTTTGAACTTGTCACTGACTTATGATGAATGCGCTGTAGGTGACGTATAAGGGAGGATGTTCCGAGGTGGTTAACGTCCTTATCCCTACTTATTACAGCTTGACAAAGGCAACACACGGCTTGACACCTGTTGTCCGCATTTGTGTACAGGATGCATACCTTCATGTCCCCATTTATCCACCTCATCAGGCGTAACTCAGATTTGCGGTACAGGACTGTCATTGCCAATTTCAGACGTTGCTGTTTGGTCTCTCCATGGCCCTGAGAATTTTCACCAAGGTAATGGCGGAAATGATGGTGCTCCTGTGCAAGCAAGGTGTCACAATTATCCCGTACTTGGGCGATCTCATAAAAGCGAGATCAAGAGAGCAGTTGCTGAACAGCGTATCACTTTCACTGAAAGTGTTACAGCAACACGGCTGGATTCTCAATATCCCGAAGTCGCAATTGATTCCTACTACTCGTCTGTCTTTCTTGGGCATGATTCTGGACACAGACCAGAAGAGGGTTTATCTCCTGATAGAAAAGGCCCAGGAACTCATGACTCTTGTCAGGAACCTATTGAAACCAAAACTTGTGTCAGTGCATCACTGCACTCGAGTCCTGGGAAAGATGGTGGCATCATACGAGGCCATTCCATTCGGCAGGTTCCATGCGAGGACTTTCCAATGGGACCTACTGGACAAGTGGTCCGGGTCACATTTACAGATGCATTGGTTGATCACCCTGTCCCCCAGGGTCAGGGTATCACTCTTGTGGTGGCTGCAGAGTGCTCACCTTCTCGAGGGACGCAGATTCAGCATTCAGGGCTGGATCCTGGTGACCACAGACGCAAGCCTCCAAGGTTGGGGAGCAGTCACACAGGGAAGAAATTTCCAAGGTCTTTGGTCAAGTCAAGAGACTTGTCTTCACATCAACATCCTGGAACTAAGGGCCATATACAATGCCCTACGTCAAGCGGAGACCTTACTTTGCGACCAACCGGTTCTGATCCAGTCAGACAACGTCACCGCAGTGGCTCATGTAAACCGCCAAGGCGGCACAAGAAGCAGAGTGGCGATGGCACAAGCCACCAGAATTCTTTGCTGGGTGGAGAATCACGCAAGCGCACTGTCAGCAGTGTTTATTCCGGGAGTGGACAACTGGGAAGCAGACATCCTCAGCAGACACGACCTACATCCGGGAGAGTGGGGACTTCATCAGGAAGTCTTTGCACAGATTACAAGTCGGTGGGAACTGCCACAGATAGACATGATGCCGTCCCGGCTCAACAAAAAGCTACAGAGGTATTGCGCAAGGTCAAGAGACCCTCAGGCAGTAGCTGTAGACGCCCTAGTGACACCGTGGGTGTTCCGGTCGGTCTATGTATTTCCTCCTCTTCCTCTCATACCCAAGGTGTTGAGGATAATAAGACAAAGAGGAGTGAGAACAATCCTCATTGTTCCGGATTGGCCACGGAGGACCTGGTATCCGGATCTGCAGGAAATGCTCACAGAAGATCTGTGGCCTCTCCCTCTAAGACAGGACCTGTTGCATCAGGGGCCCTGTCTGTTCCAAGACTTACCGCAGCTGCGTTTGACGGCATGGCGGTTGAATGCCGGATCCTAGCATTCCGGTTGAGGTCATCCCTACGCTGATAAAGGCTAGGAAGGATGTAACGTTAAAACATTACACCGTATATGGCGAAATTATGTTTCTTGGTGTGAGGCCAGGAATGCTCCTACGAAAGAATTCCATCTGGGCCGTTTCCTTCACTTCCTACAAACTGGAGTGAATTTGGGCCTAAAATTAGGCTCTATTAAGGTCCAGATTTCGGCCTTATCCATTTTCTTTCAAAAAGAATTGGCTTCTCTTCCAGAAGTTCAGACTTTTGTAAAAGGAGTGCTGCATATTCAGCCTCCTTTTGTGCCTCCGGTGGCACCTTGGGACCTTAACGTGGTGTTAAGTTTTCTAAAATTACACTGGTTTGAACCACTTAAAACAGTGGAGTTAAAATATCTCACATGGAAGGTGGTCATGTTATTAGCCTTGGCTTCGGCTAGGCGAGTGTCGGAATTAGCGGCTTTGTCACATAAAAGCCCATATTTGGTATTTCATGTGGATAGAGCGGAATTGCAGACCCGTCCTCAATTCCTACCAAAAGTGGTCTCATCTTTTCATATGAACCAACCTATTGTGGTGCCTGTGGCTACGCGTGACTTGGAGGATTCCGAGTTACTTGATGTGGTTAGGGCTTTGAAAATTTACGTGGCCAGGACGGCTAGAGTCAGGAAAACTGAAGCGCTGTTTGTCCTGTATGCAACCAACAATATTGGTGCCCCTGCTTCAAAGCAGGCAATTGCACGCCGTATTTGTAACACGATTCAGCAAGCGCATTCTATGGCTGGATTGCAGTTACTGAAATCGGTCAAGGCCCATTCCACGAGGAAAGTGGGCTCTTCTTGGGCGGCTGCCCGAGGGGTCTCGGCACTACAGCTGTGTCAAGCTGCTACTTGGTCGGGTTCACACACCTTTGCAAAATACTATAAGTTTGATACCCTGGCTGAGGAGGAACTCATGTTTGCTCAATCGGTGCTGCAGAGTCATCCGCACTCTCCCGCCCGTTTTGGACCATTGGTATAATCCCCATGGTCCTTACGGAGTCCCCAGCATCCTCTAGGACGTTAGAGAAAATAAGATTTTAAACCTACTGGTAAATCTTTTTCTCGTAGTCCGTAGAGGATGCTGGGCGCCCGTCCCAAGTGCGGACTACTTCTGCAATACTTGTATATAGTTATTGCTTCAATAAGGGTTAGGTTATAGTTGCATCGGTCCTGCACTGATGCTATGTTGTTTTTTCATACTGATAACTGGGTAGTTTATCACAAGTTATACGGTGTGATTGGTGTGGCTGGTATGAATCTTGCCCTGGATTAACAAAATCCTTTCCTCATACTGTCCGTCTCCTCTGGGCACAGTTTCTCTAACTGTGGCATAGAGGGAGGAGCCAGTGCACACCCAGAACTAAAGTCTTTCTTAAAGTGCCCATGTCTCCTGTGGAGCCCGTCTATCCCCATGGTCCTTACGGAGTCCCCAGCATCCTCTACGGACTACGAGAAAAAGATTTACCGGTAGGTTTAAAATCTTATTTTCTACTTTATTCTTTTCTATCCTAGTTTATTACGACCAACTCTCATCCAAGGAGTTTGATATTCTACTACCTGCATGCAATTTAAATTGCTTAAATTGTTTATATGGTTGATTTGTCCTTCACAATCCATAATCTGCAACTTGGATGTACTTGTGTCATTGAAAATCTTATAATAAAAATGTATATACAGATACTCAACCTGTATATTGAAAAAAAAAAAGTTATAAGACATATGCATTCAATATTTGAAGAAACAAAATAAAATAAAGCTATCTATTGGGTTTCACTAACAAGCACATTGGAAGACTTGACTACTGTTAAAAGACATGCATTACATGGTATAGAGCCACAAACCACAATGTAGTAAAATAAAAACAAACTTACATGTGTATCAAACCTATGTGAGGCTTACATTGATAGTGCAAGATCAACACTCTATCAACTGTGCAAACTAGACTGCACATAAATGCCATAAAATTTATCTGAGATTTTAGTAAATAAGGCCCGTTGCTGTCCGGGTCACGCAGCCGTCACGGCCCGCCCCCATACGGTCCGGTCATGTCTGCGTTGTCCTGACTGTGCCCCCAAAATGGCGGCACAACGCCGCTGGCCCGACTCCTCCTGCCCAGTGACCGCCTCTGCCTGTCAATCAGGCAGAGGCGCTCACTGGGCAGAGACCTGATCTCCTGTTGTGTGAATATGCACAGCAGGGATCAGGTCTGAATTAGGCCCTATATACAGCTGTCAGTAAGGCAGGGATGTGCTGCTGCCAGTGAGGCAGGGATGTGCTGCTGGTAGTGAAGCAGTGATGTGCTGCTGTCAGCGAAGCAGTGCTGTGCTGCTGTCAGCGAGACAGGGATGTGCTGCTGTCAGCGAGGCAGGGATGTGCTGCTGTCAGCGAAGCAGGGATGTGCTGCTGTCAGCGAAGCAGGGATGTGCTGCTGTCAGCGAAGCAGGGATGTGCTGCTGTCAGCGAGGCAGGGATGTGCTGCTGTCAGCGAGGCAGAGATGTGCTGCTGTCAGCGAGGCAGGGATGTGCTGCTATAAGTGAGGTAGGGATGTGCTGCTGTCATTGAAGCAGGAATGTGCTGCTGCAGTGAGGCAGAGATATGCAGCCCACTATCTCCCTATCACCCCTGCCTGAGTCACACACTTTCCCTGTCACCCCTGCCTCAGTTACCCACTATCTCCCAGTCACCGCTGCCTCAGTCAACCACTATATCTGCGATCCCTGCCTCAGTCACCCACTATACCAGTCACCCCTGCTTTAGTCACCCACTGTCACCCTATCACCCCTGCTTCAGTCACTCACTATCCCTGTCAACCCTGCCTCAGTCACCCACTATCTCCCAGTCACCCCTGCCTCAGTCAGCCACTATCCCTGTCACCCCTGCCTCAGTCTCTTACTGTCCCTGTCACCCCTGCCACAGTCATCCACTATCTCCCTATCACCCCTGCCTTAGTCATTTATTATACCTGTCACCCACTTTCTTCCCATACTTACCCAACCCCTTCCTATCACCCCTCCCTCAGTAACCCACTATCTCCCTGTCACCCACTATCTCCCAGTCACCCCGGCCTCAGTCACCCACTATCTCCCACTCATACATGCTTCAGTCACCCACTATCTCCCAGTCATCCCTGCCTCAGTCACCTACTGACACCAGTGCAGACATTTCTGCTGCGGCCTCTCCACTCTCCAGCGTGAACGTCCTGACGACTGAGGAAATCCGCTTCCTAGTTGAGGACTCCGGGAATGAACACTGCCGATATTGCTGTCAGATGACTTTCTACCCAACTGAGGATTTTTGATACTTCCAGCTTTGCCATGCAGTTTCGAGTGCCGCCTTGATGATTTGTGTACACTACCGTGGTGGCGTTGTCAGATTGTACTTGAACAGGCTTGTTCTGTACTAGAGGCAGGGCCAGTGTCAATTAATTGAACACTGCCTGCAATTCCAGAATGTATATCAGGTGGAGAGATTCCTCCCTGGTCCACCGACCCTGTAGAAAGTGTTGCTCCAACACCATGGCCCAGCCCAAAAGACTGGCATCCATTGTCAGGAGGACACAGTTGGAGATCCAGAAGGGATGGCCCCTGCTCAACTGTTGGTCCTGTAGCCACCAGCTCAGTGTCAGACGAACCTCCGGAGTCAAGGAGATCATTTGAGACATCATCCGATGAGGCAGGCCGTCCCACTTGGAGAGGATTAACCTCTGCAGAGGGCGGTAATGAAATTGAGCGTACTCTACCATATCGAAAGCCGACACCATGAGGTCTAGTACTTGCATCGCCGTGTGTATCAACACTCTTGGGCGAGAGAGGACGATACTGTCCTGAATTTTCAGGACTTTCTCTGGAGACAGAAACAATTGTTGGCTGTGTGTGTCCAGCAGTGCCCCTAGGTGCACAATGTTCCGAGCAGGGACCAGCGAGGACTTTTTTCAGTTGATGAGCCACCCGTGGACTTTTAGGAATTGGACCGCCAGTTCCAGATAACTGTGGAGAACCTCTTGGGAGTTCACCAGGATCAGCAAGTCGTCCAGATTTGGCAGGATCCTGATTCTCTGATGGTGAAGGGTCGTCATCACGGCCATGACCTTGGTGAATATCCGAGGTGCCGTGGCCAAACCAGAAGGCAGGACTTGAAATCCAAAAACAAACCAGGCACAACACTGCTTAGCTTCCATCATCAGATGAGATTAGACCAGTGGCGTAACTACTGCCCCCGCAGTCCTCGCGGTGGCTTGGGGGCGAGGGGCTGCGGGGGCACCACTGATTTACAGCAGACTGACATGCGGACGAGCGTCCGCATGTCAGTCTGCAGTCTCCTTCCCTCCGCCGCTTTTTGGAGGGACACGGAGGGCACACAGCGCGCCTCCCTGTGTCCCTCCTGCTGCATCATCTCCGGCGACCGCGGGTCTAATAGGGGGAAGTGCCGTCCGTGAGCTCTAATTGGCTCACGAACCGGCACTTCCCCCTATTAGACCCGCGGCCGCCAGAGATGATGCAGCAGGAGGGACACAGGAGAGACGAGCTGTGCCCTCCGTGTCCCTCCAAAAAGCGACGGCGGGGGGGGGGGTAAATATCTGGCACTGGGGGCATATATGGCACGGGGGGGGGGGAGGAATATCTGGCACTGGGGCATTTCTGGCACTGGGGGGAATATCTGGCACTGGGGGCATATCTGGCACTGGGGGGGATATCTGGCACTGGGGCATATATGGCACTGGGGGGGGGTATCTGGCACTGGGGGCATATATGGCACGGGGGGCATATATGGCACTGGGGGGAATATCTGGCACTGGGGGCATATATGGCACTGGGGAGGAATATCTGGCACTGGGGGCATATGTGTACCTGGCACATGGGGGGGGGACTATATTTGGCACTGGGGCATGTAAGTACCTGGCACCGTGGGGGAATATCTGGCACTGGGGACATATGTAGCACTGGGAGCACAGCCCTAGCAACAAGGACTACCTCCTAGCAACGAGCATGACACCCAGTGCATGAAACATCTGGCAACGAGCATGACACCCAGTGCATGAAACACCTGGCAACGAGCATGACACCCAGTGCATGAAACCCCTGGCAACGAGCATGACACCCTGAGCATGAAAACCCCTGGCACCGTGCATGGAACCAAGAGCATGAAACCCCTGGCAACGAGCATGACACCCAGTGCATGAAACCCCTGACAACGAGCAGGTAATTGAAAAGTAATTAGAAGCCTTACTGTAGGACTTAATGTGTAATGGGCATTACGGTGTGTGGCATAATGTATCACGGACATTGCGGTGTGTGTCATAATGTGTCGCAGGCATTACGGTGTATGGTATACTATATCGCGGGCATTGTGATATGTGGTATAATGTCTCAGGGTCATTGCAGTGTGTGGCATAATGTATCACGGACATTGCGGTGTGTGTCATAATGTGTCAGGCATTACGGTGTGTGGTATACTATATCACGGGCATTGTGGTATGTGGTATAATGTCAGGGTCATTGCAGTGTGGCATAATACATAACGGGCATTGCGATGTGTGGCATAGGGTATAACGGGCAGGGCATTGCGGTATGTGTCACAGGCATTACGGTGTATGGTATACTATATCACGGGCATTGTGGTATAATGTCTCAAGGTCATTGCAGTGTGTGGCATAATGTGTCACAGGCATTGTATGTGCTATAATGTATCGGGCATTGCAGTGTGTGGCATAATGTATCACGGACATTGCGGTGTGTGTCATAATGTGTCACAGACATTGTATGTGCTATAATGTATCAGGGGCATTGCAGTGTGTAGCATAATGTATAACGGGCATTGCGATTCCTGTCATAATGTGTCACAGGCATTACGGTGTGTGGCATAATGTGTCACAGACATTACGGTGTGTGGCATAATGTGTCGGGGGCATTACAGTGTGTGCATATTGTGTCGTGTATTATTGTGTGCGGCATAATGTCTAAGGGCCATTGCAGTATGTGGCATAATGTATACTGGGCATTACTATAAGGAGGAAAAATGACAAATAATGTAAGGGGCATGAATCAGGATTATTTTTCTTTCCTGTGGTGGCCAACGTATGGGCGTGCAGGTTGCAAAACTGGGGTATAAGGTAGTCTTTTCCTGCAATGCCACGCCCCTTTATGTGAAACCACGCCCACTCCAACAAAACCACGCCCCTTTTTTGACGCGCGCGCCTTAGGCGAGCGCATATTTATCCCTTTCTTGCTCCCAATTATGGAGCATGAAGGGGGGGGGGGGGGGGGCGCCGAAGAATTTTTTGGCTTGGGGGAGAAAAATTTCTAGTTACGCCACTGGATTGGACATATCCAGTGTGATGCGGCTGTAGATGATTTTTGCTGTTTCTAACTTCTACATCAATGAATAAGTTTCAAAATAGAATGCATCAAGAGAACGGTGTTGGTAGTATAAAACTACCTACAGCACCTGGTATTCCCAGGTGGTCTCACATCCAAGAACAAACCAGGCCTAAGATCAGGTGATATTGGGCATATACAGTGTGGTGTGGCTGTAGATGAGCTTAGTGGTTTCAGTTAGAGTTCTTCTACTTCTAACTACTCGTACATAAATGAATAAGCGGACGATTTATTAAACCTGGTGAAATGATAATTTGCATGGTGATAAAGTACCAGCCAATCAGCTCCTAATTGCCATGTCACAGGCTGGGTTTGAAAAATGACAGTTAGGAGCTGACTGGCTGGTACTTTATCACCTTGCACTTTATCAGTTCACCAGGCTTAATAGATCTGCCCCAATGTTTCAAAATGGAATGCATCAAGAGAACGGTGTTGGTATTGTAAAAATACACACAGCTCCTGGTATTTCCTGGTGGTCTCCCATCCAAGTACTAAAACCAGGACCAACACTGCTTAGCTTCCATGATCAGGAGAGATTGGGCAAATCCAGTGTGCTGTGGCTGTAGATGAGCTCGTGGTTTCTGTTAGAGCTTTTCTACTTCTAACTTCTGGTACATAAAAGAATATGTGTAAAAATTAAATGTACAGTACCAAGAAAAGGGTGTTGGTAGTTTAAAAACACCTAAAGAATCTGATAATACATGGATGGGAGACTGCTTGGTAGTAACAAAGTCCAATACTGCTTTGCTTCAAAGATCAAATGAGATTGGGCATATCCAGTGTGGTGTGGCTTTAGATAGGCTTTGTGGTTTCTGTTAGAGCTCTTCTACTTCTAACTACTGGTACATTAATGAATATGTATAAGGTTGTAGTTTATCCAATATCCCTTTACTACCTTACCCCCCCCCCCCCCTCCCCTCCCCTCCCCTCCTTATAGCTTCCTTTGTTCTCTCCTCCTCGTGTGTGCGTTATTTGTTTTCTCATACGTCCTAGAGGATGCTGGGATCACATTAAGAACCATGGGGTATAGACGGGATCCGCAGGAGACATGGGCACTTTAAGACTTTCAAAGGGTGTGAACTGTCTCCTCCCTCTATGCCCCTCCTCCAGACTCCAGTTTTAGAATTGTGCCCAGTGAGACTGGATGCACTACAGGGGAGCTCTACTGAGTTTCTCTGAAAAGACTTATGTTAGTTTTTCTTATTTTCAGGGAGGCTGCTGGCAACAGTCTCCCTGCTTCGTGGAACTTAGGGGAGAGAAGTATGACCAACTTCTAGTGAGTTCAATGGCTCTGCTTCTGGCTGACAGGACACCATTAGCTCCTGAGGGTGCTGATCGCTGGGTACGCCTAGATGCCCACTCCCGTAGCCTGCCATCACCCCCTTACAGAGCCAGAAGTCAGAAGACAGGCGAGTAGCAGAAGAACAGAAGACTTCTTCTCCAGTGACGGCATTCTGAGTTACCACGCAGCGAGCGGAATGCTGTGCGCCATGCTTCCACACACACACAGGCACTGCAGGGTGCAGGGCATGTGGGTGGGTGGGGGGGGGGGCACCCTGGGCAGCATAAATTCCTCACAAAAGGCTGGCAAAAGTGGACATTAGTGCCTGGGCACTGTCCTTACCCCGCCAGCGTAATTAATTATTTGTTTCTGAGCGGGACAGAAGCGTGCCATTACAGCGGCGGGGCTTCTTCCTCACCTCACCAGCACATCTATAGAGCGTTACAAGTCTATCACTATAGAGTTTATTATTTCCCAGACTGTGTACTTTTGGCGCTGGGTTGTGAGCTGAAAAATCCTCTCTGTCCCTCTGACAGATTTACTGTAGGTCTATCCCCCATAAGCCGATGTGTCTGTGGGTACTTGGTACATGTGTGTCAACATGTCGGTGGCTGAATGTTTTTCCCAAGAGGAAACTATATTAGGAATGCAGACATATGATGGTGGCCCTGTTGGCACCAGCAATAACTGACTGGGTGAAAGTTTCAATAATATCAGAGTGAGGTTGGATAAATCTGTGTCCCAGACACAGACGTAGAGAATAGATGTGATGTTCATGGCTATGCTTCTTTTCCCTCAGGCCCGCAAAAATGTTACTACACACTGATACTGACTCGGATACTGATTCCTATGTCGACCATAATATTTCCTGATTAGATCCAATATTGGCAAGGAGCATTCAGTACATGATTGTGGATATTAAGGACATATTAACATCACTGAGGACCCTGCTGTTCCTGACAAAGGGGTCTATATGTATGTATATATAGATATATAATGAAAGCTGATGTAACGTTCCTCCATCTCTGTTTGAGAAAGTCTGGGCCAGCTCGACAAGATGGTTTCAAATCCCCAAAAGGTTTCCGATTGTTTATTCATTTCCTGCTGCGGACAGAATAAAGTGGGAGTCACCCCCTGTTCTGCACGGGGCCCTGTCACAAATCCAGCGGATCGTATGCAGGAAGCTACATTATTTCTAGTTATGTAACCACGGGTACATTACTTAGACCTGCCATTACATGCGCATGGGTGAGAAGTAGTATTCAAGAATTGGTCGAATACCTTGTCTTCCGATATAGATATCTTGGAGAGATGGGATACTCCTTACGTTGGATCATATCAAGGACACTGCAGCATACTTACGACTGCAAGGGATATAGGACTCTTGAGTTCACGGGCCAATTTCATGGCAGTCTCGGATAGGAGGGCATTGTGGATTCACCAAGGGAATGCTGATGCTGACTCCAAGAAGAAAGGGAGTCTCTTCCCTATGAAGGTGAAGCCTTGTTTGGCAACGGCCTAGTTAATTTGATCTCGGCAGCTCCCGCAGGTAAGTCAACCTTCTTGCCCTATGTTCCCTCTCAACGGATGAAGACGCATCATTGTCTAACGCAGTCATTTTGTCCCAATAGATATGCAAGAAGTTAAGATTCCCCTTTCTTTGCAGGTAGAGGAAGGAGAAGAGGGAAGAGGTCTGTAGCCTCTTCAAGATCGCAGGAGCAGAGATCGTCCTCTGCTTCTGCCAAATCCACTGCATGACGCTGGGGCTCTCTTGCAGGAGCCCACACCAGTGGGGGCACGTCTAAAACACTTCAGTCAGTTCTGGATTAATTTGGACCTGGACTCGTGGGTTTTACAAATAGTGTCACAAGGGTACAAACTGGGGTTTCAAGACGTTCCCCCTCACCGATTGTTCAAATCGGCCTTAGTCAGCAGGGAGAAGGTTTTTATTCAAGCCTCTTCGTGCTCCCGAAGCCGGACGGCTCAGTCAGACCAATCTTAAATCTGAAATCCCTCAATTTCTACCTAAAGAAATTCAATTTCAAGATGGAATCTCTCAGGGTAGGGATCTCCAGTCCGGAGGAAGGAGATTTCATGGTTTTGGTAGACATAAGGATGCCTAATTACATGTTCCCGTTTAGCCACTGCATCAAGCTACCTGAGGTTTGCAATTCAGGATTGTCATTACCAATTTCAGACGTTGCCATTTGGTCTGTCCACGGCTCCGAGGATTTTCACCAGGGTGATGGTGGAAATGATGGTTCTCCTTCGCAAGCAAGGAGTCACAATTATGCCGTACTTGGATGATCTCCTGATAAAGGCGAGATCCAGGGACCAGTTGGTGCAAAACATCTACTCTCCCTGACAGTTCTTCAACAACATGGTTGGCTCCTAAACTTGCCAAAATCGCAGTTGGTCCCAATGACGCGGGATTTGTTTCTGGGAGTCATACTGGACACAGAAGAGGCTTTCTTCCAGTGGAAAGGCTATGGAGTTCCAGAGTCTGGTCAAACAAATTCTGAAACCAGCAAGAGTGTTAATCCATCAATGCATTCTGTTGCTGGGGAAGATGGTTGCGGCCTACGAGGCCATTCAGTTTGGCAGGTTCCATGCCAGAGTGTTCCAGTGGGACCTGTTGGACAAGTGGTCCGGATCCCACCTACACATGCACCGGAGGATAATCCTGTCTTCCAAGACCAGAATCTTACTCCATTGGTGGCTGCACAGTTCTCACCTCCTAGAGGGGCGATGGTTCGGGATCCAGGACTGGATCCTAGGGACCATGGATGCAACCCTCCGAGGCTGGGGAGCAGTCACACAGGGGGAAAACATCCAAGGAAGATGGTCAAGTCAGGAAAGTTTTCTCCACATAAATGTTCTGGAGTTAAGGGCCATTTAATAACTGCAGACACAGTACGCACTGGGACGGGTGCCCAGCATCCTCTACGGACTAAGAGAAAAGGATTTACCGGTAGGTATTAAAATCCTATTTTCTCTAACGTCCTAGAGGATGCTGGGGACTCCGTAAGGACCATGGGGATAGATAGGCTCCGCAGGAGACATGGGTACTTTAAGAAAGACTTTAGTTCTGGGTGTGCACTGGCTCCTCCCTCTATGCCCCTCCTCCAGACCTCAGTTTGATACTGTGCCCAGTGGAGACTGGGTGCTTTTCAGGAGCTCTCCTGAGCTTTCTGACAGAAAGTATTTTGTTAGGTTTTTAATTTTCAGGGAGCACTGCTGGCAACAGACTCCCTCATCGAGGGACTGAGGGGAGAGAAGCAGCCCTACTCTCTGAGTTGCAAGGTCCAGCTTCTTAGGCTACTGGACACCATTAGCTCCAGAGGGATTGGTAAGCAGGATCTCACCCTCGCCGTCCGTCCCAGAGCCGCGCCTCCGTCCCCCTTGCAGAGCCGGAAGATAGAAGCCGGGTGAGTATGAGAAGAAAAGAAGACTTCAGAGGCGGCAGAAGACTTCATGATCTTCACTGAAGTAACGCACAGCACTGCAGCTGTGCGCCATTGCTCCCATACACCTCACACACTCCGGTCACTGTAAGGGTGCAGGGCGCAGGGGGGGGGGGGGCACCCTGGGCAGCAATATAAACCTCTTTTTGGCAAAAATATAACACATATACAGCGGGGCACTGTATATATGTATGAGCCCCCGCCAATTTTACAGTTTAAGCGGGACAGAAGCCTGCCGCCGAGGGTGCGGGGCTTCTCCCTCAGCACTCACCAGCGCCATTTTTTCTTCACAGCACCGCTGAGAGGAAGCTCCCCGGACTCTCCCCTGCTTATACCACGGTAGACAAGAGAGTTGAAAAGAGGGGGGGGGCACATAATTTGGCGCAAATTACATACAGCAGTACTACTGGGCAAACATTAAGTTACTGTGTATTCCTGGGTTATATAGCGCTGGGGTGTGTGCTGGCATACTCTCTCTCTGTCTCTCCAAAGGGCCTTGTGGGGAAACTGTCTTCAGAAAAAGCATTCCCTGTGTGTGTGGTGTGTTGGTACACGTGTGTCGACATGTCTGAGGAAGAAGGCTATATTAGAGAGGAGCAGGAGCAAATGAATGTGGTGTCTCCGCCGACAGCTGATTGGATGGATATGTGGAATGTTTTAAATGCTAGTGTAAACTCATTGCACAAAAGATTAGACAAGGCTGAAGCTTTGGGACAGTCAGGGTCTCAACCCATGCCTGATCCTATGTTGCAGGGACTGTCAGGGTCTCATAAGCGCCCACTATCCCAGATTGTTGACACAGATACAGACACGGATTCTGACTCCAGTGTCGATTACGATGATGCAAAGTTACAGCCAAAATTGGCAAAATCCATTCGATATATGATTATGGCAATAAAAGATGTTTTGCACATCAGAGAGGAACCCCCTGTCCCTGACAAGAGGGTACATATGTACATGGTGAAAAAGCCTGAGGTAACCTTTGAGGGGGTCACACGAGCTGAACGAGTTATGTGAAAAAGCTTGGGAATCTCCAGATAAAAGACTGCAGATTTCCAAAAGGATTCTTATGGCGTATCCTTTCCCATCAATGGATAGGTTACGATGGGAATCCTCCCCTAGGGTGGACAAAGCATTAACACGATTATCCAAGAAGGTAGCCCTCCCGTCCCAGTATACGGCTACCCTCAAAGAATCTGCTGACCGCAAACAGGAGATTACCCTGAAGTCCATTTATACACATTCAGGTACCTTACTCAGACCGGCAATTGCGTCGGCCTGGGTGTGTAGTGCTGTAGCGGCATGGACGGATACCTTATCTGAGGGGATGGATACCCTAGATAAGGATACTATTTTATTGACCCTGGGGCATATAAGAGATGCTGTCCTATATATGTGTGTATGCAAACTACAGGTGGTGCTGCAGGGCTCACACCCTTTTACTTGTCTTGTAGAGCAACTCTGGAGCTGTTTCTGGGTCCAGCTGCTGCAAGAAATCAGCTTGAATGCTTCAGGGGCTGGGGCATGGCCAACATGAGCCCACACTGATGGGGGGTGGGGGTGTATAAAGCGATTTAGGGGTCATCCAAGCGCAACCCCACAAAGGCCGCCATGCCCTGCGTGACCCTTTTCTCTTTTCATATGCAGACGAGGGTTGCAGCCAACTATGCCCACTGCTTGGATGACATCACTATATGCAAATCCATCTGCTGCAGGCCTTCCCCCAGGAATGCTTGCAGTAGTTGTTGCATTTGGTTTGTTGTTTGGGGGTGCTTCAGTATTAGGCAGCCTTCTGCCCTCCCACATTCGTCTGAAAATGTGTTCTCCCTGCAGTTGTTGTTCCCAGATGAGAGTTCCCTTGTGCTTCCTCAGTTGAATCTCCTTAACTTGACAGGGGTGTGCCCGAGCAGCCGCCCTCCACAGCCCTATCCCAACACATACTTATCTTGCATATGAGATCTCTTGATCATGAAGATAGTTCTCACAGGGTGAGGTTCATCCATTACATTTTAAAGTAGGAAGGTACAAATTACATATTCAAATTACATATATGTGCTGGATTCAAATGTTTTCCCTCCTTCCTTTCTCAATTGTGCCCATCAGCAGCTATTCTAATGTTGCTGCCAATGGGTGTGACGCATTCATTTCTTCTGTGGGGTACACTGGACTCCACAAGGATTCACATTGTATATGTACACCAGAGTAGGATCTTGATCTGAGGCACCAACAGGCTCAAAGCTTTTGACTGTTCCCAAGATGCTCAGCGCCCCCTCCTCTATAACCTCGCTTCCATGAACAGGGAGCTCAGTTTGTAGTTGGTGCCTTCAGTAGCAGGCCACTTAACAGGGGGCTGCCTCAGGCAGCCTATTCTTAGCTATTAATTTTTGCAAGAAAAGAAGAACTTTTTTTATAAGAATCTACAAGGGCTGCAGCAGGCTAGGTCTAATAGACCTCTTTACTGCAGCTCCATCACTCCCAGTGGCGCAGTATACTCCCGTGCCCCGGTTGCTGGGTCACTGCAGCGGAGGCTCCGGTTTCTTCCTAAGGTCAGTCACACACACACCGCCCTCCGGGATCACGAGGCCGCTGATGGGGGCGGGCCGTGTGCGCACTGGCGTGGACACTGATTACTGGGCAGCCGCTCCACTAGCCACCAGGGACAGTTAAGGAGCACAGCTCTGGGGGTTTTTCTCCTATATTAACCCCATTTTGTACTACCCGCAGTGCATTGTGATAGGTAATGGGGCCTGATTCAGGTTGGATCGCAATCCAACTGCAAAAACTGCTAAGAGCATACGCCTGCATTTTCTGCGGCACCCCGCAGATAATGCGATCACCTCTGCCTGTGAATCGGTGAAGGGGGGGGGGGAGGGGGGTCAACAACACTCCATTTCCAAGTCGGAGATGGAGCGGTGCGGGGGCACGGCTTCAAAATGGGGTCGGCAACGGAGAAACAGGAGGCGTGGTCAGAGCAGCTGCAGACATCACATGGGCCGGACTCTGCCAGTGGAGCCCCAGCGTCATGAGGTAGATTTTGTAGAGGCCGGGGAGGACTTCTGTTCCTGGGAACTAGCTGTGTTGTGCAGCTTTATTCCTCTGCCCCTACCTCTGGCAAGAAAGGACGCACCTCGCACTTTCTTGTTTCTTTGTGACCAAAAGGACTGCATTTGATAATGCGGAGCGTTCTTATGCTGTGAGGGAACATAAGGTAAAAAATTTGATTTTCCAACTGTAGCTGTGCGTGTTAATGCTTTGTCCATCCTACGGGAGGATTTCCATCGTAACCTATCCGTTGATGAAAAAGGATACGCCATAAGAATCCTTTTGGAAATCTGCAGTCTTTTATCTGGAGATTCCCAAGCTTTTTCACATAACTCGTTCAGCTCGTGTGACCCCCTCAAAGGTTACCTCAGGCTTCTTTCCCTTGTACATATGTACCCTCTTGTCAGGGACAGGGGGTTCCTCTGTGATGTGCAAAACATCTTTTATTGCCATAATCATATATCGAATGGATTTTGCCAATTTTGGCTGTAACTTTGCATCATCGTAATCGACACTGGAGTCAGAATCCGTGTCGGTATCTGTGTCAACAATCTGGGATAGTGGGCGCTTATGAGACCCTGACAGTCCCTGCAACATAGGATCAGGCATGGGTTGAGTCCCTGACTGTCCCAAAGCTTCAGCCTTGTCTAATCTTTTGTACAATGAGTTTACACTAGCATTTAAAACATTCCACATATCCATCCAATCAGGTGTCAGCGGAGACACCACATTCATTTGCTCCCGCTCCTCTCTAATATAGCCTTCTTCCTCAGACATGTCGACACACGTGTACCGACACACCACACACACAGGGAATACTTTTTCTGAAGACAGTTTCCCCACAAGGCCCTTTGGAGAGACAGAGAGAGAGTATGCCAGCACACTCCCCAGCGCTATATAACCCAGGAATAACACAGTAACTTAATGTTTGTCCAGTAGCGCTGCTGTATGTAATTTGCGCCGAATTATGTGCCCCCCCTCTCTTTTCAACCCTCTTCTCTACCGTGGTATAAGCAGGGGAGAGTCCGGGGAGCTTCCTCTCAGCGGTGCTGTGGAAAAAAAATGGCGCTGGTGAGTGCTGAGGGAGAAGCCCCGCCCCCTCGGCGGCGGGCTTCTGTCCCGCTTAAACTGTAAAATTGGTGGGGGCTCATACATATATACAGTGCCCAGCTGTATATATGTTATATTTTTGCCAAAAAGAGGTTTATATTGCTGCCCAGGGCGCCCCCCCTGCGCCCTGCACCCTTATAGTGACCGGAGTATGTGAGGTGTATGGGAGCAATGGCGCACAGCTGCAGTGCTGTACGCTACCTCAGTGAAGATCATGAACTCTGTGGAGCCCGTCTATCCCCATGGTCCTTACGGAGTCCCCAGCATCCTCTAGGACGTTAGAGAAACTAGGATTTTAATACCTACCGGTAAATCCTTTTCTCTTAGTCTGTTGAGGATGCTGGGCACCCGTCCCAGTGTGTACTGTGTCTGCAGTTATTAAATGGCCCTTAACTCCAGAACATTTATGTGGAGACAACTTTCCTGACTTGACCATCTTCCTTGGACGTTTTCCCCCTGTGTGACTGCTCCCCAGCCTCGGAGGGTTGCATCTGTGGTCCCTAGGATCCAGTCCTGGATCCCGAACCATCGCCCCTCAAGGAGGTGAGAACTGTGCAGCCACCAATGGAGTGAGATTCTGGTCTTGGAAGACAGGATTATCCTCCGGTGCATGTGTAGGTGGGATCCGGACCAATTGTTCAACAGGTCCCACTGGAACACTCTGGCATGGAACCTGCCAAACTGAATGGCCTCGTAGGCCACAACCATCTTCCCCAGCAACTGAATGCATTGATGGATTAACACTCTTGCTGGTTTCAGAATTTGTTTGACCAGACTCTGGATCTCCATAGCCTTTCCACTGGAAGAAAACCTCTTCTGTGTCCAGTATGTGTTATGATTCCAGCACTCTGGTCAGAGAAGATCTTATGGCAAGGACCGGAGCACTGGAACGGAATGCTGGGGAAGGGAGCAGGACAGGAAAATAGCCCCTGGCGCCCTAACTCTGTTGTCTCACCCGTGTTGTCAGAAATCCCCTGCGATACTATGGTTTCTTGAGCCCTTGGCAGCCGCGTTTGAAGGGCGGATCATGTATGCCCAACTTCGATGCCCCCCGGTCTTAATGAGAGACAAAGGGAAACCCGAGACAGGGTGATAACAAGAGGCCCTCTAACTAAACAACCAGGCCAGGGGATAAGCAAACTCAAAACTATAATATGTGCGGAGAAACCGCCAGGAAAAAGGACAACCAAAATATCCACTTGTCCAATTCTCCTACCCGGCACCGCCGAGTACCAGAGAGGACTTGTGGAAGCGGAACCCTCCGCAAATGCTACAAACACAAAATATAAAAGGTAAAGTGGCTGAGCCGCAACACACGGCAGAGCCGCAACTCACGAACACCACTGGATATAAAACGGTGATCAGTCAGGACTCCAGGGAACCAAACGACCTCTTGGGATGAGATGACAACTCCCGAATACCGGACTTCTGCGGACTGGAATGACCGGATACAGCAGGACTGGAAACAGACTCTCAGCAAACAAAGGCAGCATGCAGGAAGCTATTACCGGCATCTGTGAGAAGCCCTGGGAGTGTATTTAACAAGGAGTCCTCCAATCAGCTGCTAATGGCTGATTAGAATAAATGCCGTGCAGCTGCCTTGCTGCACGGCCAGAGAGCAGGTGAATATCTTAATTTCCTAAAGCCTAGAAACGGGGAACGCGGTCCGCCAGTGGCGTCCCCGTTGCAAGGGTCCGTGCAGCTCAGCGCGCCCGGCGTCTAGCGTTGCTAGGGAGCCGGCGGCTGTACGTGCACGGCATCTCTAGTTGCTAGGCGCCGGGCCGCGCAGACCATCAAGCGGACCCCGGCGCCTAACAGTACCCCCCCCTTGAGGAGGGGTCAAGGAACCCCTAAAGCCAGGTTTCTGAGGAAATTCCCGAAAAAATGCCCTCTTGAGCCTCGGGGCATGAAGATCCTTATCCAGGACCCAAGACCTTTCCTCCGGACCATAGCCTTTCCAGTGAACCAGAAAATACAGCCGATCCCGGGACAATTTGGAATCGAGAACCTTCTCTACCATGAACTCCTGTTGTCCCTGTACATCCACTGGAGATCTACCCTGAGAGATCTTCCGAGGAAATCTACTGGAAGAAACGTATTGTTTCAACAGGGAACAATGAAACGTATTTCCAATCCTGAGAGATCTTGGTAAACGTAACCGAAAGGCAACTGGGTTGACTCTTTTAATAATAAGAAATGGCCCAATAAATTTGGGTCCCAGTCTAGCTGAGGATTGTCGAAGCCTGATGTTGCGAGTCGACAACCACACCCTATCTCCCACCTTAAAAGTGCAAGGACGTCGGAGCCTGTCAGAAAATTTCTTCTCTCGAAAAGCCGCTTTTCTGAGAGCAAGGTGCACCTTTTTCCAAATGGCTCTGAGATGGGAGGTTAAGGTAAGCGAGAAGACTGAGGAATGATGAAAAAAAGAATTAGCTCTGGGGTGAAAACCAAAAACTGAAAAGAATGGAGACTCTTTAGTGGAGGAATGACAAGAATTATTGTAAGCAAATTCAGCCAACGGAAGAAACTCGGACCAATCATTCTGGAGTTTGGCTGAATACAAGCGCAAATATTGTTTCAATGATTGGTTAACTCGTTCGGTTTGCCCGTTGGATTGTGGGTGGTAACCGGATGTTAACGACAATTTCATCTTCAATGAGGCACAAAAACATTTCCAGAATTGTGCGATGAATTGTGGACCCCGATCAGAAACAATATCAGTAGGCAACCCATGAAGCCTGAATACATGGCGGAGAAACAAAACTGCCAACCCTTGGGCAGAAGGCAATCGGGGAAGAGCAATAAAATGAGCCATTTTACTAAAACGGTCCACTACCACCCATATGACTCGGAATCCGGCTGAAAGGGGAAGGTCAACCACAAAATCCATGGAAATATGAGACCACGGCCTGAGAGGAACATTTAAGGGCATAAGTTGCCCGATGGGCAAGGAACGGGGAACCTTATGCTGTGCACAAACCTGACATGAATAAACAAATTCCTTGACGTCTTTAGAAAGACCAGGCCACCATACTGAGCGAGAGACTAACTCCAATGTCTTAGAGACTCCTGGATGCCCTGAAACTTTGTTATCATGGAATTCTGTTAAAACAGTAACTCTCAAAAACTCAGGGACGTAAAGACGACCAGCAGGAGTAATTCTAGGAGCTTGGTGTTGAAGCTGTTTTAACTGGGTAAATAAATCTTGTGTGAGGCCCGCCCAGATGACCGAAGATGGAAGTATGGGGGTAACAGGATTGTTATTGTGAACCGGAAGAAAGCTATGTGACAGGGCATCAGCCTTAGTATTCTTGGAACCAGGCCTGAAAGTGATTATAAATTTGAAACGCGTAAAAAATAATGCCCAACGTGCCTGCCGGGCATTAAGCCGCTTAGCCGATTCAATGTATTGCAGGTTCTTATGGTCAGTCAATACCGAAATAGTATGTTTTGCTCCCTCCAGCCAATGCCTCCACTCCTCGAAAGCCCATTTTACCGCCAGTAACTCCCGATTACCAACATCATAGTTGGATTCAGCGGAGGAGAATTTCCTGGACATAAAGGCACAAGGATGTAACTCCAGAGACTCCGGATCCTTTTGAGAAAGGATAGCCCCCACTCCAACCTCCGAGGCATCAACCTCCACCACAAAGGGCAATTCCGGATTAGGATGTCTGAGGACTGGAGCCGAGACAAAGGCTTGTTTCAAGGCCCGGAAGGACAACTCAGCTTCACGCGACCAGTTGGTAGGATCCGCTCCTTTCTTTGTCAGAGCTACAATGGGAGCAACCAGGTCAGAAAAAGAATGAATGAACCTCCTATAATAATTCGCAAACCCTAAAAAACGCTGAATTGCTTTTAAATTGGTGGGTTGCGCCCAACTAAGGATGGCCTGGAGTTTCTTTGGTTCCATGGAAAATCCCTGAGGGGAAATTATGTACCCTAAAAAAGATACTTCCGTGACATGAAACTCACACTTCTCCAGCTTGGCATATAAATGATTCTCACATAACTTTTGAAGAACCAGACGCACCTGGGTAACATGTTGTTCCATTGATTTAGAAAAAATCAGGATGTCGTCTAAGTAAACGACCACGAATTTCCCTAGGAAGTCACGGAGCACATCGTTAATGAGGTCTTGAAAAACTGCCGGAGCATTGGACAGGCCGAACGGCATCACCAGGTATTCGTAGTAACCCGACTGAGTACTGAAGGCCGTTTTCCACTCATCTCCAGATTTAATTCGGATGAGGTTGTACGCTCCTCTAAGGTCAATTTTAGAAAAAAATCACAGCAGAACGTAACTGATCAAAGAGTACAGAAATCAACGGCAAAGGATAGGTGTTTTTAACTGAGATCTTATTCAGGGCTCTAAAATCAATGCAAGGTCTAAGCGAGCCATCCTTTTTCTCCACAAAGAAGAAGCCTGCACTTAAAGGAGATTTTGATGGTCTAATAAATCCTTTCTCAAGGCTCTCCTTTACATAATCATTCATAGCCGCAGTTTCTGGCCCGGATAATGCATATAATCTTCCCTTTGGCAATGCGGCACCAGGAATTAACTCAATAGCACAATCATAAGGCCGATGGGGAGGCAGAATGTCCGCATTGCCTTTGGAGAAAACATCAGCAAACTCCTGGTATTCCACCGGAATGAGTTCTGGAATGATAGCTGCTACTCTGACTGGAAACGTGATACATTCCTTATCACAAAAAGTACCCCAATGTGAAATCTCCCCCGACCGCCAATCAATGGTGGGATTATGAAAGGCCAGCCAAGGGTGACCCAGAACAACTGGAACTGCTGGGCAATGTGTAAGAAAGAACTCGATTTTCTCGGAATGTAGAGCTCCTACTGTAAGTAGTACAGGGGGTGTACGGAGAGAAATAATCCCATTAGACAGCGGACTCCCATCTAAGCCATGCATGGTGACACACCTACCCAAAGGTAACTGAGGAATGCCTAAGGCCTTAGCCCAAGTTAAATCCATAAAGTTTCCTGCAGCTCCACTGTCAACAAAAGCCGACACCGAAGAACTGAGGCTGCCAAAGGAAACTTTAACTGGGACTAAAAGGGAGTTATTCGAGGAGATAAGCTGCAGACCTAGGTGAACCCCCTCACAATTCACCTGGTCAAAGCATTTCCCGACTTGTTCGGACAATTACGAGCAAAATGTCCCTTACCCCCACAGTACAGACAAAGACCAGAATTTTGCCTTCTGGCTCTTTCTTCAGGAGACAGCCGGGAGAGACCCATCTGCATGGTCTCCTCTACGTCTTCAGGAATGGAATATACACACGGACTTGACCTTACAGGTGCTCCTTTTTCAGCCCTCCGCTTTCTGAGACGACGATCAATCTTAATAGAAAGCTCCATGAGTTTATCGAGAGTCTCAGGAGCGGGGTACTGAAGGAGACTGTCTTTTATAGACTCTGATAAGCCGAGGCGAAACTGACTGCGCAGGGCTGGGTCATTCCAGCCACAGTCGTTCGACCAACGGCGAAACTCCGTACAATAAACCTCTGCAGGATTTCTACCCTGTCTGAGAGCGCGCAACTGACTTTCAGCGGACGCCTCTCTATCAGGGTCATCATACAAGAGCCCTAAAGACTCAAAAAAAGCGTCAACTGACAACAATGCCGGATCCTCTGCTCTTAAACCAAATGCCCAGGTCTGAGGATCCCCCTGGAGCAAAGAAATAATAAACCCGACCCGCTGAGATTCAGTACCCGAGGAAGTCGGTCTTAAACGAAAATAAAGTTTACAGGATTCTTTAAAATTAAAAAACTCTTTTCTATCACCAGAAAAACGGTCAGGCAAATGCATCTTTGGTTCAGGGACTACCCTTGGGGAAGCTCGCAAAAGATCTTCCTGCGACTTCACCCGAAGAGAAAGATCCTGAACCATCTGAGTAAGTTCTTGAATCTGGCTGACTAAGAGCTGACCAGGATTTGGCCCTAAACCTGTTGGATTCATGAGGCCGATAAACTCTCACAAAACTGAATGAAAAAAAATTAAACCCCGTTTAATTTTAAGTTTTGGTATGGCCGGTAATAATGTTATGATTCCAGCACTCTGGTCAGAGAAGATCTTATGGCAAGGACTGGAGCACTGGAACGGAATGCTGGGGAAGGGAGCAGGACAGGAAAATTGCCCCTGGCGCCCTAACTCTGTTGTCTCACCCGTGTTGTCAGAAATCCCCTGCGAGACTATGGTTTCTTGAGCCCTTGGCAGCCGCGTTTGAAGGGCGGATTATGTCTGCCCAACTTCGATGCCCCCCAGTCTTAATGAGAGACAAAGGGAAACCCGAGACAGGGTGATAACAAGAGGCCCTCTAACTAAACAACCAGGCCAGGGGCTAAGCAAACTCAAAACTATAATATGTGCGGAGAAACCGCCAGGAAAAAGGACAACCAAAATATCCACTTGTCCAATTCTCCTACCCGGCACCGCCAAGTACCAGAGAGGACTTGTGGAAGCGGAACCCTCCACAAATGCTCCAAACACAAAATATAAAAGGTAAAGCGGCTGAGCCGCAACACACGGCAGAGCCGCAACTCACGAACACCACTGGATATAAAACGGTGATCAGTCAGGACTCCAGGGAACCAAACGACCTCTTGGGATGAGATGACAACTCCCGAATACCGGACTTCTGCGGACTGGAATGACCGGATACAGCAGGACTGGAAACAGACTCTCAGCAAACAAAGGCAGCATGCAGGAAGCTATTACCGGCGTCTGTGAGAAGCCCTGGGAGTGTATTTAACAAGGAGTCCTCCAATCAGCTGCTAAAGGCTGATTAGAATAAATGCCGTGCAGCTGCCTTGCTGCACGGCCAGAGAGCAGGTGAATATCTTAATTTCCTAAAGCCTAGCAACGGGGAACGCGGTCCGCCAGTGGTGTCCCCATTGCTAGGGTCCGTGCGGCTCAGCGCGCCCGGCGTCTAGCGTTGCTAATGAGCCGGCGGCTGTACGTGCACGGCGTCTCTAGTTGCTAGGCGCCGGGCCGCGCAGACCATCAAGCGGACCCCGGCGCCTAACAGTATGACTCCCAAAAACAACAACCGCGTCATTGGGACCAACTGCGATTTTGGCAAGTTTAGGAGCCAACCATGTTGTTGAAGAACTGTCAGGGAGAGTGCAATGTTTTGCACCAACTGGTCCCTGGATCTCGCCTTTATCAGGAGATCATCCAAGTACGGGATAATTGTGACTCCTTGCTTGCGAAGAAGAACCATAATTTCCGCCATCACCCTGGTGAAAATCCTCGGAGCCGTGGACAGACCAAACGGCAATGTCTGAAATTGGTAATGACAATCCTGAATTGCAAACCTTAGGTAGCTTGAGGCAGTGGCTAAATGGGAACATGTAAGTAGGCATCCTTAATGTCTACCAAAACCATGAAATCTCCGTCCTCCGGACTGGAGATCACTGCCCTGAGAAATTCCATCTTGAAATTGAATTTCTTTAGGAAGAAATTGAGGGATTTCAGATTTAAGATTGGTCTGACTGAGCCGTACGGCTTCGGGACCACGAAGAGGCTTGAATAAAGACCTTCTCCCTGCTGACTAAGGCCAATTTGAACAATCGGTGAGGGGGAACGTCTTGAAACCCCAGTTTGTACCCTTGGGACACTATTTGTAAAACCCACGAGTCCAGGTCCGAATGAATCCAGAACTGACTGAAGAGTTTTAGACGTGCCCCCACTGGTGTGGGCTCCTGCAAGAAAGCCCCAGTGTCATGCAGTGGATTTGGCAGAAGCAGAGGACAATCTCTGGTCCTGCGATCTTGAAGAGGCTACAGACCTCTTCCTTTTGCTTCCTCTACCTGCAAAGAAAGGGGAATCTTAACTTCTTGCATATCTATTGGGCCAAAATGACTGCGGTAGATAATGATGCGTCTTCATCCGTTGAGAGGGAACATAGGGCAAGAAGGTTGACTTACCATTGAAATGAGGATGCATCTTGCTGCCTTTCCAATGAAGCAAGTTTAATTTAGTAATAGGTGAAAAACCATCCTTACAAAGGTGTTAATCAGAGACTTGGCTTTGTGGACACTTTTCAGAGAACAA
The DNA here is from genome assembly GCF_028390025.1 of Pseudophryne corroboree. Classification (NCBI taxonomy): domain Eukaryota; kingdom Metazoa; phylum Chordata; class Amphibia; order Anura; family Myobatrachidae; genus Pseudophryne; species Pseudophryne corroboree. The sequence continues at coordinate 859,092 of NW_026968477.1, read as the reverse complement.
ATTTGTTAGCATAAAAATAAAGCCAGAAAATGAAGAGCTGTTTAATCACTCAATTGGATTTTTCTGCCAGCATATTTTTTTTCTCTGCAACCCACTGCTAAATTGTGCTTCCTAGCTGTTTTTATAAAATCACTGAATCAAATCTAACTCTGATTACATCAGAGAAGGCCAGGTACCCTACACCATAACAGGGGGTTTGAAATTTTGACTTGTCTACTTAAAGATCACCAAAATCTGATAACAAGGTCAATTAGGTCCCTGGGTGGGATTGAACCACCAACCTTATGGTTAATAGCCGTACATACTAACTGATTGCGCCACAGAGACACTTTGCAAAAGTCCATACTGACAAAGGCTAATAAGCATTCATCTAAAACGTTTCCTAGAAAAACTTTAAAAAGTCAATAATCTGGAGAGTTTTTGTAAGATGTTTCTTCCATCAACCAACGAAGAAACACATTGGTACTTTCCCATGATGAGTGAGTGCTTCAGGATCTCTTGCACTTACATGTGCAGCAGAGTACTGCAATGGAAGCATGCTGGGCCCATAACCCAGAGGTAGGCAGATTGAAACTATCCTCTGCTATATGCATTTTTTTTTGTTAATTAAAGTAATCCAAAACTGGGATTGATATTTTGTCTCTTTTATTTTTACTTAAAGTACAATAACTTTTACCATTTTAATTTGTTTTAATAGTATATTGACAGTATTGTTTTCTTTCAAAAATCCACTTCATTTTCTTTACCCTATTATTAAAATGGTAATTGACAAAAACAAACTACATTGTCACCAGAAGAGCAATACAAAATGTACAAGTGATATATTAAAATCATCTTTCCAGCTTGAATTTCAATGATGCATTGGGGCAACGATTTTGTGAGAAACATCTTCACCCTTAAATAAAGATTTTCTTAATTCCTTACCTGTGTGCTAATTAGATATCACCTTGTTTTCACATTAAACAGACTTCCACATGAGAAAGCAGCAAGGATGCAGTGGCGTTAATGTTTCCTGGTGTCAACCTGTATTATTTCAGTAGACATTGAAATGAGGATACATCTTGCTGCCTTTCCAATGAAGCAAGTTTAATTTAGTAATAGGTGAAAAACCATCCCTACAAAGGTGTTAATCAGAGACTTGGCTTTGTGGACACTTTTCAGAAAACAAATTTGTTAGCATAAAAATAAAGCCAGAAAATGAAGAGCTGTTTAATCACGCAATTTGATTTTTTTGCCAGCATATTTCTTTTTCTCTGCAACCCACTGCTAAATTGTGCTTCCTAGATGTTTTTATAAAATCACTGAATCAAATCTAACTCTGATTACATCAGAGAAGGCCAGGTACCCTACACCATAACAGGGGGTATGAAATTTGACTTGTCTACTTAAAGATCACCAAAATCTGATAACAAGGTCAATTACGTCCCTGGGTGGGATTGAACCACCAACCTTTTGGTTAATAGCCGTACACACTAACTGATTGCACCACAGAGACACTTTGCAAAAGTCCATACTGACAAATGCTAATAAGCATTCATCTAAAACGTTTCCTAGAAAAACTTAAAAAAGTCAATAATCTGGAGAGTTTTTGTAAGATGTTTCTTCTATCAACCAACGAAGAAACACATTGGTACTTTCCCATGATGATTGAGTGCTTCAGGATCTCTTGCACTTACATGTGCAGCAGAGTACAGCAATGGAAGCATGCTGGGCCCATAACCCAGAGGTAGGCCGATTGAAACTATCCTCTGCTATATGCATTTTTTTGTTTGTTAATTAAAGTAATCCAAAACTGGGATTGATATTTTGGCTCTTTTATTTTTACTTAAAGTACAATAACTTTTACCATTTTAATTTGTTTTAATAGTATATTGACAGTATTGTTTTCTTTCAAAAATCCACTTAATTTTCTTTACCCTATTATTAAAATGGTAATTGACAAAAACAAACTACATTGTCACCAGAAGAGCAATACAAAATGTACAAGTGATATATTAAAATCATCTTTCCAGCTTGAATTTCAATGATGTATTGGGGCAACGATTTTGTGAGAAACATCTTCACCCTTAAATAAAAATTTTCTTAATTCCTTACCTGTGTGCTAATTAGATATCACCTTGTTTTCACATTAAACAGACTTCCACATGAGAAAGCAGCAAGGATGCAGTGGCGTTAATGTTTCCTGGTGTCAACCTGTATTATTTCAGTAGACATTGAAATGAGGATGCATCTTGCTGCCTTTCCAATGAAGCAAGTTTAATTTAGTAATAGGTGAAAAACCATCCCTACAAAGGTGTTAATCAGAGACTTGGCTTTGTGGACACTTTTCAGAGAACAAATTTGTTAGCATAAAAATAAAGCCAGAAAATAAAGAGCTGTTTAATCACTCAAATGGATTTTTTTGCCAGCATATTTCTTTTTCTCTGCAACCCACTGCTAAATTGTGCTTCCTAGCTGTTTTTATAAAATCACTGAATCAAATCTAACTCTGATTACATCAGAGAAGGCCAGGTACCCTACACCATAACAGGGGGTATGAAATTTGACTTGTCTACTTAAAGATCACCAAAATCTGATAACAAGGTCAATTACGTCCCTGGGTGGGATTGAACCACCAACCTTTTGGTTAATAGCCTTACACACTAACTGATTGCGCCACAGAGACACTTTGCAAAAGTACATACTGACAAATGCTAATAAGCATTCATCTAAAACGTTTCCTAGAAAAACTTTAAAAAGTCAATAATCTGGAGAGTTTTTGTAAGATGTTTCTTCCATCAACCAACGAAGAAACACATTGGTACTTTCCCATGATGAGTGAGTGCTTCAGGATCTCTTGCACTTACATGTGCAGCAGAGTACAGCAATGGAAGCATGCTGGGCCCATAACCCAGAGGTAGGCCGATTGAAACTATCCTCTGCTATATGCATTTTTTTGTTTGTTAATTAAAGTAATCCAAAACTGGGATTGATATTTTGGCTCTTTTATTTTTACTTAAAGTACAATAACTTTTACCATTTTAATTTGTTTTAATAGTATATTGACAGTATTGTTTTCTTTCAAAAATCCACTTAATTTTCTTTACCCTATTATTAAAATGGTAATTGACAAAAACAAACTACATTGTCACCAGAAGAGCAATACAAAATGTACAAGTGATATATTAAAATCATCTTTCCAGCTTGAATTTCAATGATGCATTGGGGCAACGATTTTGTGAGAAACATCTTCACCCTTAAATAAAGATTTTCTTAATTCCTTAACTGTGTGCTAATTAGATATCACCTTGTTTTCATATTAAACAGACTTCCACATGAGAAAGCAGCAAGGATGAATTGGCGTTAATGTTTCCTGGTGTCAACTTGTAATATTTCAGTAGACATTGAAATGAGGATGCATCTTGCTGCCTTTCCAATGAAGCAAGTTTAATTTAGTAATAGGTGAAAAACCATCCTTACAAAGGTGTTAATCAGAGACTTGGCTTTGTGGACACTTTTCAGAGAACAAATTTGTTAGCATAAAAATAAAGCCAGAAAATAAAGAGCTGTTTAATCACTCAATTGGATTTTTCTGCCAGCATATTTTTTTTCTCTGCAACCCACTGCTAAATTGTGCTTCCTAGCTGTTTTTATAAAATCACTGAATCAAATCTAACTCTGATTACATCAGAGAAGGCCAGGTACCCTACACCATAACAGGGGGTTTGAAATTTTGACTTGTCTACTTAAAGATCACCAAAATCTGATAACAAGGTCAATTAGGTCCCTGGGTGGGATTGAACCACCAACCTTTTGGTTAATAGCCATACATACTAACTGATTTCGCCACAGAGACACTTTGCAAAATTTAATACTGACAAAGGCTAATAAGCATTCATCTAAAACGTTTCCTAGAAAAACTTTAAAAAGTCAATAATCTGGAGAGTTTTTGTAAGATGTTTCTTCCATCAACCAACGAAGAAACACATTGGTACTTTCCCATGATGAGTGAGTGCTTCAGGATCTCTTGCACTTACATGTGCAGCAGAGTACTGCAATGGAAGCATGCTGGGCCCATAACCCAGAGGTAGGCAGATTGAAACTATCCTCTGCTATATGCATTTTTTTTTGTTAATTAAAGTAATCCAAAACTGGGATTGATATTTTGGCTCTTTTATTTTTACTTAAAGTACAATAACTTTTACCATTTTAATTTGTTTTAATAGTATATTGACAGTATTGTTTTCTTTCAAAAATCCACTTAATTTTCTTTACCCTATTATTAAAATGGTAATTGACAAAAACAAACTACATTGTCACCAGAAGAGCAATACAAAATGTACAAGTGATATATTAAAATCATCTTTCCAGCTTGAATTTCAATGATGCATTGGGGCAACGATTTTGTGAGAAACATCTTCCCCCTAAAATAAAGATTTTCTTAATTCCTTACCTGTGTGCTAATTAGATATCACCTTGTTTTCACATTAAACAGACTTCCACATGAGAAAGCAGCAAGGATGCAGTGGCGTTAATGTTTCCTGGTGTCAACCTGTATTATTTCAGTAGACATTGAAATGAGGATACATCTTGCTGCCTTTCCAATGAAGCAAGTTTAATTTAGTAATAGGTGAAAAACCATCCCTACAAAGGTGTTAATCAGAGACTTGGCTTTGTGGACACTTTTCAGAGAACAAATTTGTTAGCATAAAAATAAAGCCAGAAAATAAAGAGCTGTTTAATCACTCAATTGGATTTTTCTGCCAGCATATTTTTTTTCTCTGCAACCCACTGCTAAATTGTGCTTCCTAGCTGTTTTTATAAAATCACTGAATCAAATCTAACTCTGATTACATCAGAGAAGGCCAGGTACCCTACACCATAACAGGGGGTTTGAAATTTTGACTTGTCTACTTAAAGATCACCAAAATCTGATAACAAGGTCAATTAGGTCCCTGGGTGGGATTGAACCACCAACCTTTTGGTTAATAGCCGTACATACTAACTGATTTCGCCACAGAGACACTTTGCAAAAGTTAATACTGACAAAGGCTAATAAGCATTCATCTAAAACGTTTCCTAGAAAAACTTTAAAAAGTCAATAATCTGGAGAGTTTTTGTAAGATGTTTCTTCCATCAACCAACGAAGAAACACATTGGTACTTTCCCATGATGAGTGAGTGCTTCAGGATCTCTTGCACTTACATGTGCAGCAGAGTACTGCAATGGAAGCATGCTGGGCCAATAACCCAGAGGTAGGCAGATTGAAACTATCCTCTGCTATATGCATTTTTTTTTGTTAATTAAAGTAATCCAAAACTGGGATTGATATTTTGTCTCTTTTATTTTTACTTAAAGTACAATAACTTTTAACATTTTAATTTGTTTTAATAGTATATTGACAGTATTGTTTTCTTTCAAAAATCCACTTCATTTTCTTTACCCTATTATTAAAATGGTAATTGACAAAAACAAACTACATTGTCACCAGAAGAGCAATACAAAATGTACAAGTGATATATTAAAATCATCTTTCCAGCTTGAATTTCAATGATGCATTGGGGCAACGATTTTGTGAGAAACATCTTCACCCTTAAATAAAGATTTTCTTAATTCCTTACCTGTGTGCTAATTAGATATCACCTTGTTTTCACATTAAACAGACTTCCACATGAGAAAGCAGCAAGGATGCAGTGGCGTTAATGTTTCCTGGTGTCAACCTGTATTATTTCAGTAGACATTGAAATGAGGATGCATCTTGCTGCCTTTCCAATGAAGCAAGTTTAATTTAGTAATAGGTGAAAAACCATCCCTACAAAGGTGTTAATCAGAGACTTGGCTTTGTGGACACTTTTCAGAGAACAAATTTGTTAGCATAAAAATAAAGCCAGAAAATGAAGAGCTGTTTAATCACTCAAATGGATTTTTTTGCCAGCATATTTCTTTTTCTCTGCAACCCACTGCTAAATTGTGCTTCCTAGCTGTTTTTATAAAATCACTGAATCAAATCTAACTGTGATTACATCAGAGAAGGCCAGGTACCCTACACCATAACAGGGGGTATGAAATTTGACTTGTCTACTTAAAGATCACCAAAATCTGATAACAAGGTCAATTACGTCCCTGGGTGGGATTGAACCACCAACCTTTTAGTTAATAGCTTTACACACTAACTGATTGCGCCACAGAGACACTTTGCAAAAGTACATACTGACAAATGCTAATAAGCATTCATCTAAAACGTTTCCTAGAAAAACTTAAAAAAGTCAATAATCTGGAGAGTTTTTGTAAGATGTTTCTTCCATCAACCAACGAAGAAACACATTGGTACTTTCCCATGATGAGTGAGTGCTTCAGGATCTCTTGCACTTACATGTGCAGCAGAGTACAGCAATGGAAGCATGCTGGGCCCATAACCCAGATGTAGGCAGATTGAAACTATTCTCTGCTATATGCATTTTTTTTTGTTTGTTAATTAAAGTAATCCAAAACTGGGATTGATATTTTGGCTCTTTTATTTTTACTTAAAGTACAATAACTTTTAACATTTTAATTTGTTTTAATAGTATATTGACAGTATTGTTTTCTTTCAAAAATCCACTTCATTTTCTTTACCCTATTATTAAAATGGTAATTGACAAAAACAAACTACATTGTCACCAGAAGAGCAATACAAAATGTACAAGTGATATATTAAAATCATCTTTCCAGCTTGAATTTCAATGATGCATTGGGGCAACGATTTTGTGAGAAACATCTTCACCCTTAAATAAAGATTTTCTTAATTCCTTACCTGTGTGCTAATTAGATATCACCTTGTTTTCACATTAAACAGACTTCCACATGAGAAAGCAGCAAGGATGCAGTGGCGTTAATGTTTCCTGGTGTCAACCTGTATTATTTCAGTAGACATTGAAATGAGGATGCATCTTGCTGCCTTTCCAATGAAGCAAGTTTAATTTAGTAATAGGTGAAAAACCATCCCTACAAAGGTGTTAATCAGAGACTTGGCTTTGTGGACACTTTTCAGAGAACAAATTTGTTAGCATAAAAATAAAGCCAGAAAATGAAGAGCTGTTTAATCACTCAAATGGATTTTTTTGCCAGCATATTTCTTTTTCTCTGCAACCCACTGCTAAATTGTGCTTCCTAGCTGTTTTTATAAAATCACTGAATCAAATCTAACTGTGATTACATCAGAGAAGGCCAGGTACCCTACACCATAACAGGGGGTATGAAATTTGACTTGTCTACTTAAAGATCACCAAAATCTGATAACAAGGTCAATTACGTCCCTGGGTGGGATTGAACCACCAACCTTTTAGTTAATAGCTTTACACACTAACTGATTGCGCCACAGAGACACTTTGCAAAAGTACATACTGACAAATGCTAATAAGCATTCATCTAAAACGTTTCCTAGAAAAACTTAAAAAAGTCAATAATCTGGAGAGTTTTTGTAAGATGTTTCTTCCATCAACCAACGAAGAAACACATTGGTACTTTCCCATGATGAGTGAGTGCTTCAGGATCTCTTGCACTTACATGTGCAGCAGAGTACAGCAATGGAAGCATGCTGGGCCCATAACCCAGATGTAGGCAGATTGAAACTATTCTCTGCTATATGCATTTTTTTTTGTTTGTTAATTAAAGTAATCCAAAACTGGGATTGATATTTTGGCTCTTTTATTTTTACTTAAAGTACAATAACTTTTACCATTTTAATTTGTTTTAATAGTATATTGACAGTATTGTTTTCTTTCAAAAATCCACTTAATTTTCTTTACCCTATTATTTAAATGGTAATTGACAAAAACAAACTACATTGTCACCAGAAGAGCAATTCAAAATGTACAAGTGATATATTAAAATCATCTTTCCAGCTTGAATTTCAATGATGCATTGGGGCAACGATTTTGTGAGAAACATCTTCACCCTTAAATAAAGATTTTCTTAATTCCTTACCTGTGTGCTAATTAGATATCACCTTGTTTTCATATTAAACAGACTTCCACATGAGAAAGCAGCAAGGATGCAGTGGCGTTAATGTTTCCTGGTGTCAACCTGTATTATTTCAGTAGACATTGAAATGAGGATGCATCTTGCTGCCTTTCCAATGAAGCAAGTTTAATTTAGTAATAGGTGAAAAACCATCCCTACAAAGGTGTTAATCAGAGACTTGGCTTTGTGGACACTTTTCAGAGAACAAATTTGTTAGCATAAAAATAAAGCCAGAAAATGAAGAGCTGTTTAATCACGCAATTTGATTTTTTTGCCAGCATATTTCTTTTTCTCTGCAACCCACTGCTAAATTGTGCTTCCTAGATGTTTTTATAAAATCACTGAATCAAATCTAACTCTGATTACATCAGAGAAGGCCAGGTACCCTACACCATAACAGGGGGTATGAAATTTGACTTGTCTACTTAAAGATCACCAAAATCTGATAACAAGGTCAATTACGTCCCCGGGTGGGATTGAACCACCAACCTTTTGGTTAATAGCCATACATACTAACTGATTGCGCCACAGAGATACTTTGCAAAAATTCATACTGACAAAGGCTAATAAGCATTCATCTAAAACGTTTCCTAGAAAAACTTTAAAAAGTCAATAATCTGGAGAGTTTTTGTAAGATGATTCTTCCATCAACCAACGAAGAAACACATTGGTACTTTCCCATGATGAGTGAGTGCTTCAGGATCTCTTGCACTTACATGTGCAGCAGGGTGCTGCAATGGAAGCATGCTGGGCCCATAAGCCAGAGGTAGGCAGATTGAAACTATCCTCTGCTATATGCATTTTTTTTTGTTAATTAAAGTAATCCAAAACTGGGATTGATATTTTGTCTCTTTTATTTTTACTTAAAGTACAATAACTTTTACCATTTATTTTGTTTTAATAGTATATTGACAGTATTGTTTTCTTTCAAAAATCCACTTCATTTTCTTTACCCTATTATTAAAATGGTAATTGACAAAAACAAACTACATTGTCACCAGAAGAGCAATACAAAATGTACAAGTGATATATTAAAATCATCTTTCCAGCTTGAATTTCAATGATGCATTGGGGCAACGATTTTGTGAGAAACATCTTCACCCTTAAATAAAGATTTTCGTAATTTCTTACCTGTGTGCTAATTAGATATCACCTTGTTTTCACATTAAACAGACTTCCACATGAGAAAGCAGCAAGGATGCAGTGGCGTTAATGTTTCCTGGTGTCAACCTGTATTATTTCAGTAGACATTGAAATGAGGATGCATCTTGCTGCCTTTCCAATGAAGCAAGTTTAATTTAGTAATAGGTGAAAAACCATCCCTACAAAGGTGTTAATCAGAGACTTGGCTTTGTGGACACTTTTCAGAGAACAAATTTGTTAGCATAAAAATAAAGCCAGAAAATGAAGAGCTGTTTAATCACGCAATTTGATTTTTTTGCCAGCATATTTCTTTTTCTCTGCAACCCACTGCTAAATTGTGCTTCCTAGATGTTTTTATAAAATCACTGAATCAAATCTAACTCTGATTACATCAGAGAAGGCCAGGTACCCTACACCATAACAGGGGGTATGAAATTTGACTTGTCTACTTAAAGATCACCAAAATCTGATAACAAGGTCAATTACATCCACGGGTGGGATTGAACCACCAACCTTTTGGTTAATAGCCATACATACTAACTGATTGCGCCACAGAGATACTTTGCAAAAGTTCATACTGACAAAGGCTAATAAGCATTCATCTAAAACGTTTCCTAGAAAAACTTTAAAAAGTCAATAATCTGGAGAGTTTTTGTAAGATGTTTCTTCCATCAACCAACGAAGAAACACATTGGTACTTTCCCATGATGAGTGAGTGCTTCAGGATCTCTTGCACTTACATGTGCAGCAGAGTACTGCAATGGAAGCATGCTGGGCCCATAAGCCAGAGGTAGGCAGATTGAAACTATCCTCTGCTATATGCATTTTTTTTTGTTAATTAAAGTAATCCAAAACTGGGATTGATATTTTGTCTCTTTTATTTTTACTTAAAGTACAATAACTTTTACCATTTATTTTGTTTTAATAGTATATTGACAGTATTGTTTTCTTTCAAAAATCCACTTCATTTTCTTTACCCTATTATTAAAATGGTAATTGACAAAAACAAACTACATTGTCACCAGAAGAGCAATACAAAATGTACAAGTGATATATTAAAATCATCTTTCCAGCTTGAATTTCAATGATGCATTGGGGCAACGATTTTGTGAGAAACATCTTCACCCTTAAATAAAGATTTTCGTAATTTCTTACCTGTGTGCTAATTAGATATCACCTTGTTTTCACATTAAACAGACTTCCACATGAGAAAGCAGCAAGGATGCAGTGGCGTTAATGTTTCCTGGTGTCAACCTGTATTATTTCAGTAGACATTGAAATGAGGATGCATCTTGCTGCCTTTCCAATGAAGCAAGTTTAATTTAGTAATAGGTGAAAAACCATCCCTACAAAGGTGTTAATCAGAGACTTGGCTTTGTGGACACTTTTCAGAGAACAAATTTGTTAGCATAAAAATAAAGCCAGAAAATGAAGAGCTGTTTAATCACGCAATTTGATTTTTTTGCCAGCATATTTCTTTTTCTCTGCAACCCACTGCTAAATTGTGCTTCCTAGATGTTTTTATAAAATCACTGAATCAAATCTAACTCTGATTACATCAGAGAAGGCCAGGTACCCTACACCATAACAGGGGGTATGAAATTTGACTTGTCTACTTAAAGATCACCAAAATCTGATAACAAGGTCAATTAGGTCCCTGGGTGGGATTGAACCACCAACGTTTTGGTTAATAGCCGTACATACTAACTGATTGCGCCACAGAGACACTTTGCAAAAGTTCATACTGACAAAGGCTAATAAGCATTCATCTAAAACGTTTCCTAGAAAAACTTTAAAAAGTCAATAATCTGGAGAGTTTTTGTAAGATGTTTCTTCCATCAACCAACGAAGAAACACATTGGTACTTTCCCATGATGAGTGAGTGCTTCAGGATCTCTTGCACTTACATGTGCAGCAGAGTACAGCAATGGAAGCATGCTGGGCCCATAACCCAGAGGTAGGCAGATTGAAACTATCCTCTGCTATATGCATTTTTTTGTTTGTTAATTAAAGTAATCCAAAACTGGGATTGACATTTTGGCTCTTTTATTTTTACTTAAAGTACAATAACTTTTACCATTTTAATTTGTTTTAATAGTATATTGACAGTATTGTTTTCTTTCAAAAATCCACTTAATTTTCTTTACCCTATTATTTAAATGGTAATTGACAAAAACAAACTACATTGTCACCAGAAGAGCAATTCAAAATGTACAAGTGATATATTAAAATCATCTTTCCAGCTTGAATTTCAATGATGCATTGGGGCAACGATTTTGTGAGAAACATCTTCACCCTTAAATAAAGATTTTCTTAATTCCTTACCTGTGTGCTAATTAGATATCACCTTGTTTTCATATTAAACAGACTTCCACATGAGAAAGCAGCAAGGATGCAGTGGCGTTAATGTTTCCTGGTGTCAACCTGTATTATTGCAGTAGACATTGAAATGAGGATGCATCTTGCTGCCTTTCCAATGAAGCAAGTTTAATTTAGTAATAGGTGAAAAACCATCCCTACAAAGGTGTTAATCAGAGACTTGGCTTTGTGGACACTTTTCAGAGAACAAATTTGTTAGCATAAAAATAAAGCCAGAAAATGAAGAGCTGTTTAATCACACAATTTGATTTTTTTGCCAGCATATTTCTTTTTCTCTGCAACCCACTGCTAAATTGTGCTTCCTAGATGTTTTTATAAAATCACTGAATCAAATCTAACTCTGATTACATCAGAGAAGGCCAGGTACCCTACACCATAACAGGGGGTATGAAATTTGACTTGTCTACTTAAAGATCACCAAAATCTGATAACAAGGTCAATTACGTCCCTGGGTGGGATTGAACCACCAACCTTTTGGTTAATAGCCATACATACTAACTGATTGCGCCACAGAGATACTTTGCAAAAGTTCATACTGACAAAGGCTAATAAGCATTCATCTAAAACGTTTCCTAGAAAAACTTTAAAAAGTCAATAATCTGGAGAGTTTTTGTAAAATGTTTCTTCCATCAACCAACGAAGAAACACATTGGTACTTTCCCATGATGAGTGAGTGCTTCAGGATCTCTTGCACTTACATGTGCAGCAGAGTACTGCAATGGAAGCATGCTGGGCCCATAAGCCAGAGGTAGGCAGATTGAAACTATCCTCTGCTATATGCATTTTTTTTTGTTAATTAAAGTAATCCAAAACTGGGATTGATATTTTGGCTCTTTTATTTTTACTTAAAGTACAATAACTTTTACCATTTATTTTGTTTTAATAGTATATTGACAGTATTGTTTTCTTTCAAAAATCCACTTCATTTTCTTTACCCTATTATTAAAATGGTAATTGACAAAAACAAACTACATTGTCACCACAATACAAAATGTACAAGTGATATATTAAAATCATCTTTCCAGCTTGAATTTCAATGATGCATTGGGGCAACGATTTTGTGAGAAACATCTTCACCCTTAAATAAAGATTTTCTTAATTCCTTACCTGTGTGCTAATTAGATATCACCTTGTTTTCACATTAAACAGACTTCCACATGAGAAAGCAGCAAGGATGCAGTGGCGTTAATGTTTCCTGGTGTCAACCTGTATTATTTCAGTAGACATTGAAATGAGGATGCATCTTGCTGCCTTTCCAATGAAGCAAGTTTAATTTAGTAATAGGTGAAAAACCATCCCTACAAAGGTGTTAATCAGAGACTTGGCTTTGTGGACACTTTTCAGAGAACAAATTTGTTAGCATAAAAATAAAGCCAGAAAATGAAGAGCTGTTTAATCACTCAAATGGATTTTTTTGCCAGCATATTTCTTTTTCTCTGCAACCCACTGCTAAATTGTGCTTCCTAGCTGTTTTTATAAAATCACTGAATCAAATCTAACTCTGATTACATCAGAGAAGGCCAGGTACCCTACACCATAACAGGGGGTTTGAAATTTTGACTTGTCTACTTAAAGATCACCAAAATCTGATAACAAGGTCAATTACGTACCTGGGTGGGATTGAACCACCAACCTTTTGGTTAATAGCCGTACACACTAACTGATTGCGCCACAGAGACACATTGCGAAAGTATATACTGACAAGGGCTAATAAGCATTCATCTAAAACGTTTCCTAGAAAAACTTTAAAAAGTCAATAATCTGGAGAGTTTTTGTAAGATGTTTCTTCCATCAACCAACGAAGAAACACATTGGTACTTTCCCATGATGAGTGAGTGCTTCAGGATCTCTTGCACTTACATGTGCAGCAGAGTACAGCAATGGAAGCATGCTGGGCCCATAACCCAGAGGTAGGCAGATTGAAACTATTCTCTGCTATATGCATTTTTTTTTGTTTGTTAATTAAAGTAATCCAAAACTGGGATTGATATTTTGGCTCTTTTATTTTTACTTAAAGTACAATAACTTTTACCATTTTAATTTGTTTTAATAGTATATTGACAGTATTGTTTTCTTTCAAAAATCCACTTAATTTTCTTTACCCTATTATTTAAATGGTAATTGACAAAAACAAACTACATTGTCACCAGAAGAGCAATTCAAAATGTACAAGTGATATATTAAAATCATCTTTCCAGCTTGAATTTCAATGATGCATTGGGGCAACGATTTTGTGAGAAACATCTTCACCCTTAAATAAAGATTTTCTTAATTCCTTACCTGTGTGCTAATTAGATATCACCTTGTTTTCATATTAAACAGACTTCCACATGAGAAAGCAGCAAGGATGCAGTGGCGTTAATGTTTCCTGGTGTCAACCTGTATTATTTCAGTAGACATTGAAATGAGGATGCATCTTGCTGCCTTTCCAATGAAGCAAGTTTAATTTAGTAATAGGTGAAAAACCATCCCTACAAAGGTGTTAATCAGAGACTTGGCTTTGTGGACACTTTTCAGAGAACAAATTTGTTAGCATAAAAATAAAGCCAGAAAATGAAGAGCTGTTTAATCACGCAATTTGATTTTTTTGCCAGCATATTTCTTTTTCTCTGCAACCCACTGCTAAATTGTGCTTCCTAGATGTTTTTATAAAATCACTGAATCAAATCTAACTCTGATTACATCAGAGAAGGCCAGGTGCCCTACACCATAACAGGGGGTATGAAATTTGACTTGTCTACTTAAAGATCACCAAAATCTGATAACAAGGTCAATTACGTCCCCGGGTGGGATTGAACCACCAACCTTTTGGTTAATAGCCATACATACTTTCTGATTGCGCCACAGAGATACTTTGCAAAAGTTCATACTGACAAAGGCTAATAAGCATTCATCTAAAACGTTTCCTAGAAAAACTTTAAAAAGTCAATAATCTGGAGAGTTTTTGTAAGATGTTTCTTCCATCAACCAACGAAGAAACACATTGGTACTTTCCCATGATGAATGAGTGCTTCAGGATCTCTTGCACTTACATGTGCAGCAGAGTACTGCAATGGAAGCATGCTGGGCCCATAAGCCAGAGGTAGGCAGATTGAAACTATCCTCTGCTATATGCATTTTTTTTTGTTAATTAAAGTAATCCAAAACTGGGATTGATATTTTGTCTCTTTTATTTTTACTTAAAGTACAATAACTTTTACCATTTATTTTGTTTTAATAGTATATTGACAGTATTGTTTTCTTTCAAAAATCCACTTCATTTTCTTTACCCTATTATTAAAATGGTAATTGACAAAAACAAACTACATTGTCACCAGAAGAGCAATACAAAATGTACAAGTGATATATTAAAATCATCTTTCCAGCTTGAATTTCAATGATGCATTGGGGCAACGATTTTGTGAGAAACATCTTCACCCTTAAATAAAGATTTTCGTAATTTCTTACCTGTGTGCTAATTAGATATCACCTTGTTTTCACATTAAACAGACTTCCACATGAGAAAGCAGCAAGGATGCAGTGGCGTTAATGTTTCCTGGTGTCAACCTGTATTATTTCAGTAGACATTGAAATGAGGATGCATCTTGCTGCCTTTCCAATGAAGCAAGTTTAATTTAGTAATAGGTGAAAAACCATCCCTACAAAGGTGTTAATCAGAGACTTGGCTTTGTGGACACTTTTCAGAGAACAAATTTGTTAGCATAAAAATAAAGCCAGAAAATGAAGAGCTGTTTAATCACGCAATTTGATTTTTTTGCCAGCATATTTCTTTTTCTCTGCAACCCACTGCTAAATTGTGCTTCCTAGATGTTTTTATAAAATCACTGAATCAAATCTAACTCTGATTACATCAGAGAAGGCCAGGTACCCTACACCATAACAGGGGGTATGAAATTTGACTTGTCTACTTAAAGATCACCAAAATCTGATAACAAGGTCAATTACGTCCCCGGGTGGGATTGAACCACCAACCTTTTGGTTAATAGCCATACATACTAACTGATTGCGCCACAGAGATACTTTGCAAAAGTTCATACTGACAAAGGCTAATAAGCATTCATCTAAAACGTTTCCTAGAAAAACTTTAAAAAGTCAATAATCTTGAGAGTTTTTGTAAGATGTTTCTTCCATCAACCAACGAAGAAACACATTGGTACTTTCCCATGATGAGTGAGTGCTTCAGGATCTCTTGCACTTACATGTGCAGCAGAGTACTGCAATGGAAGCATGCTGGGCCCATAAGCCAGAGGTAGGCAGATTGAAACTATCCTCTGCTATATGCATTTTTTTTTGTTAATTAAAGTAATCCAAAACTGGGATTGATATTTTGGCTCTTTTATTTTTACTTAAAGTACAATAACTTTTACCATTTATTTTGTTTTAATAGTATATTGACAGTATTGTTTTCTTTCAAAAATCCACTTCATTTTCTTTACCCTATTATTAAAATGGTAATTGACAAAAACAAACTACATTGTCACCACAATAAAAAATGTACAAGTGATATATTAAAATCATCTTTCCAGCTTGAATTTCAATGATGCATTGGGGCAACGATTTTGTGAGAAACATCTTCACCCTTAAATAAAGATTTTCTTAATTCCTTACCTGTGTGCTAATTAGATATCACCTTGTTTTCACATTAAACAGACTTCCACATGAGAAAGCAGCAAGGATGCAGTGGCGTTAATGTTTCCTGGTGTCAACCTGTATTATTTCAGTAGACATTGAAATGAGGATGCATCTTGCTGCCTTTCCAATGAAGCAAGTTTAATTTAGTAATAGGTGAAAAACCATCCCTACAAAGGTGTTAATCAGAGACTTGGCTTTGTGGACACTTTTCAGAGAACAAATTTGTTAGCATAAAAATAAAGCCAGAAAATGAAGAGCTGTTTAATCACTCAAATGGATTTTTTTGCCAGCATATTTCTTTTTCTCTGCAACCCACTGCTAAATTGTGCTTCCTAGCTGTTTTTATAAAATCACTGAATCAAATCTAACTCTGATTACATCAGAGAAGGCCAGGTACCCTACACCATAACAGGGGGTTTGAAATTTTGACTTGTCTACTTAAAGATCACCAAAATCTGATAACAAGGTCAATTACGTACCTGGGTGGGATTGAACCACCAACCTTTTGGTTAATAGCCGTACACACTAACTGATTGCGCCACAGAGACACATTGCGAAAGTATATACTGACAAGGGCTAATAAGCATTCATCTAAAACGTTTCCTAGAAAAACTTTAAAAAGTCAATAATCTGGAGAGTTTTTGTAAGATGTTTCTTCCATCAACCAACGAGCAGAGGATAGTTTCAATCTGCCTATTTCTGGGTTATGAGCCCAGCATGCTTCCATTGCTGTACTCTGCTGCACATGTAAGTGCAAGAGATCCTGAAGCACTCACTCATCGTGAGTGCTTCAGGATCTCTTGCACTTACATGTGCAGCAGAGTACAGCAATGGAAGCATGCTGGGCTCATAACCCAGAGGTAGGCAGATTGAAACTATCCTCTGCTGTATGCTTTTTTTTTTTGTTAATTAAAGTGATCCAAAACTGGGATTGATATTTTGGCTCTTTTATTTTTACTTAAAGTACAATAACTTTTACCATTTTAATTTGTTTTAATAGTATATTGACAGTATTGTTTTCTTTCAAAAATCCACTTCATTTTCTTTACCCTATTATTAAAATGGTAATTGACAAAAACAAACTACATTGTCACCAGAAGAGCAATACAAAATGTACAAGTGATATATTAAAATTATCTTTCCAGCTTGAATTTCAATGATGCATTGCGGCAACGATTTTGTGAGAAACATCTTCACCCTTAAATAAAGATTTTCTTAATTCCTTACCTGTGTGCTAATTAGATATCACCTTGTTTTCACATTAAACAGACTTCCACATGAGAAAGCAGCAAGGATGCAGTGGCGTTAATGTTTCCTGGTGTCAACCTGTATTATTTCAGTAGACATTGAAATGAGGATGCATCTTGCTGCCTTTCCAATGAAGCAAGTTTAATTTAGTAATAGGTGAAAAACCATCCCTACAAAGGTGTTAATCAGAGACTTGGCTTTGTGGACACTTTTCAGAGAACAAATTTGTTAGCATAAAAATAAAGCCAGAAAATGAAGAGCTGTTTAATCACTCAAATGGATTTTTTTGCCAGCATATTTCTTTTTCTCTGCAACCCACTGCTAAATTGTGCTTCCTAGCTGTTTTTATAAAATCACTGAATCAAATCTAACTCTGATTACATCAGAGAAGGCCAGGTACCCTACACCATAACAGGGGGTTTGAAATTTTGACTTGTCTACTTAAAGATCACCAAAATCTGATAACAAGGTCAATTACGTACCTAGGTGGGATTGGAACCACCAACCTTTTGGTTAATAGCCGTACACACTAACTGATTGCGCCACAGAGACACATTGTGAAAGTATATACTGACAAGGGCTAATAAGCATTCATCTAAAACGTTTCCTAGAAAAACTTTAAAAAGTCAATAATCTGGAGAGTTTTTGTAAGATGTTTCTTCCATCAACCAAAGAAGAAACACATTGGTACTTTCCCATGATGAGTGAGTGCTTCAGGATCTCTTGCACTTACATGTGCAGCAGAGTACAGCAATGGAAGCATGCTGGGCCCATAACCCAGAGGTAGGCAGATTGAAACTATTCTCTGCTATATGCATTTTTTTTTGTTTGTTAATTAAAGTAATCCAAAACTGGGATTGATATTTTGGCTCTTTTATTTTTACTTAAAGTACAATAACTTTTACCATTTTAATTTGTTTTAATAGTATATTGACAGTATTGTTTTCTTTCAAAAATCCACTTAATTTTCTTTACCCTATTATTTAAATGGTAATTGACAAAAACAAACTACATTGTCACCAGAAGAGCAATTCAAAATGTACAAGTGATATATTAAAATCATCTTTCCAGCTTGAATTTCAATGATGCATTGGGGCAACGATTTTGTGAGAAACATCTTCACCCTTAAATAAAGATTTTCTTAATTCCTTACCTGTGTGCTAATTAGATATCACCTTCTTTTCATATTAAACAGACTTCCACATGAGAAAGCAGCAAGGATGCAGTGGCGTTAATGTTTCCTGGTGTCAACCTGTATTATTTCAGTAGACATTGAAATGAGGATGCATCTTGCTGCCTTTCCAATGAAGCAAGTTTAATTTAGTAATAGGTGAAAAACCATCCCTACAAAGGTGTTAATCAGAGACTTGGCTTTGTGGACACTTTTCAGAGAACAAATTTGTTAGCATAAAAATAAAGCCAGAAAATGAAGAGCTGTTTAAGCTGCTTTCTCATGTGGAAGTCTGTTTAATGTGAAAACAAGGTGATATCTAATTAGCACACAGGTAAGGAATTAAGAAAATCTTTATTTAAGGGTGAAGATGTTTCTCACAAAATCGTTGCCCCAATGCATCATTGAAATTCAAGCTGGAAAGATGATTTTAATATATCACTTGTACATTTTGTATTGCTCTTCTGGTGACAATGTAGTTTGTTTTTGTCAATTACCATTTTAATAATAGGGTAAAGAAAATGAAGTGGATTTCTGAAAGAAAACAATACTGTCAATATACTATTAAAACAAATTAAAATTGTAAAAGTTATTGTACTTTAAGTAAAAATAAAAGAGCCAAAATATCAATCCCAGTTTTGGATTACTTTAATTAACAAAAAAAAATGCATATAGCAGAGGATAGTTTCAATCTGCCTACCTCTGGCTTATGGGCCCAGCATGCTTCCATTGCAGTACTCTGCTGCACATGTAAGTGCAAGAGATCCTGAAGCACTCACTCATCATGGGAAAGTACCAATGTGTTTCTTCGTTGGTTGATGGAAGAAACATCTTACAAAAACTCTCCAGATTATTGACTTTTTAAAGTTTTTCTAGGAAACGTTTTAGATGAATGCTTATTAGCCTTTGTCAGTATGAACTTTTGCAAAGTGTCTCTGTGGCGCAATCAGTTAGTATGTATGGCTATTAACCAAAAGGTTGGTGGTTCAATCCCACCCAGGGACCTAATTGACCTTGTTATCAGATTTTGGTGATCTTTAAGTAGGCAAGTCAAATTTCATACCCCCTGTTATGGTGTAGGGTACCTGGCCTTCTCTGATTTAATCAGAGTTAGATTTGATTCAGTGATTTTATAAAAACATCTAGGAAGCACAATTTAGCAGTGGGTTGCAGAGAAAAAGAAATATGCTGGCAAAAAAATCAAATTGCGTGATTAAACAGCTCTTCATTTTCTGGCTTTATTTTTATGCTAACAAATTTGTTCTCTGAAAAGTGTCCACAAAGCCAAGTCTCTGATTAACACCTTTGTAGGGATGTTTTTTCACCTATTACTAAATTAAACTTGCTTCATTGGAAAGGCAGCAAGATGCATCCTCATTTCAATGTCTACTGAAATAATACAGGTTGACACCAGGAAACATTAACGCCACTGCATCCTTGCTGCTTTCTCATGTGGAAGTCTGTTTAATGTGAAAACAAGGTGATATCTAATTAGCACACAGGTAAGAAATTACGAAAATATTTAAGGATGAAGATGTTTCTCACAAAATCGTTGCCCAAATGCATCATTGAAATTCAAGCTGGAAATATGATTTTAATATATCACTTGTACATTTTGTATTGCTCTTCTGGTGACAATGTAGTTTGTTTTTGTCAATTACCATTTTAATAATAGGGTAAAGAAAATGAAGTGGATTTTTGAAAGAAAACAATACTGTCAATATACTATTAAAACAAATTAAAATGGTAAAAGTTATTGTACTTTAAGTAAAAATAAAAGAGCCAAAATATCAATCCCAGTTTTGGATCACTTTAATTAACAAAAAAAAAAGCATACAGCAGAGGATAGTTTCAATCTGCCTACCTCTGGGTTATGAGCCCAGCATGCTTCCATTGCTGTACTCTGCTGCACATGTAAGTGCAAGAGATCCTGAAGCACTCACTCATCATGGGAAAGTACCAATGTGTTTCTTCGTTGGTTGATGGAAGAAACATCTTACAAAAACTCTCCAGATTATTGACTTTTTAAAGTTTTTCTAGGAAACGTTTTAGATGAATGCTTATTAGCCCTTGTCAGTATATACTTTCGCAATGTGTCTCTGTGGCGCAATCAGTTAGTGTGTATGGCTATTAACCAAAAGGTTGGTGGTTCAATCCCACCCAGGTACGTAATTGACCTTGTTATCAGATTTTGGTGATCTTTAAGTAGACAAGTCAAAATTTCAAACCCCCTGTTATGGTGTAGGGTACCTGGCCTTCTCTGATGTAATCAGAGTTAGATTTGATTCAGTGATTTTATAAAAACAGCTAGGAAGCACAATTTAGCAGTGGGTTGCAGAGAAAAAGAAATATGCTGGCAAAAAAATCCATTTGAGTGATTAAACAGCTCTTCATTTTCTGGCTTTATTTTTATGCTAACAAATTTGTTCTCTGAAAAGTGTCCACAAAGCCAAGTCTCTGATTAACACCTTTGTAGGGATGGTTTTTCACCTATTACTAAATTAAACTTGCTTCATTGGAAAGGCAGCAAGATGCATCCTCATTTCAATGTCTACTGAAATAATACAGGTTGACACCAGGAAACATTAACGCCACTGCATCCTTGCTGCTTTCTCATGTGGAAGTCTGTTTAATGTGAAAACAAGGTGATATCTAATTAGCACACAGGTAAGGAATTAAGAAAATCTTTATTTAAGGGTGAAGATGTTTCTCACAAAATCGTTGCCCCAATGCATCATTGAAATTCAAGCTGGAAAGATGATTTTAATATATCACTTGTACATTTTGTATTGCTCTTCTGGTGACAATGTAGTTTGTTTTTGTCAATTACCATTTTAATAATAGGGTAAAGAAAATGAAGTGGATTTTTGAAAGAAAACAATACTGTCAATATACTATTAAAACAAATTAAAATGGTAAAAGTTATTGTACTTTAAGTAAAAATAAAAGAGCCAAAATATCAATCCCAGTTTTGGATCACTTTAATTAACAAAAAAAAAAGCATACAGCAGAGGATAGTTTCAATCTGCCTACCTCTGGGTTATGAGCCCAGCATGCTTCCATTGCTGTACTCTGCTGCACATGTAAGTGCAAGAGATCCTGAAGCACTCACTCATCATGGGAAAGTACCAATGTGTTTCTTCGTTGGTTGATGGAAGAAACATCTTACAAAAACTCTCCAGATTATTGACTTTTTAAAGTTTTTCTAGGAAACGTTTTAGATGAATGCTTATTAGCCCTTGTCAGTATATACTTTCGCAATGTGTCTCTGTGGTGCAATCAGTTAGTGTATACGGCTATTAACCAAAAGGTTGGTGGTTCAATCCCACCCAGGTACGTAATTGACCTTGTTATCATATTTTGGTGATCTTTAAGTAGACAAGTCAAAATTTCAAACCCCCTGTTATGGTGTAGGGTACCTGGCCTTCTCTGATGTAATCAGAGTTAGATTTGATTCAGTGATTTTATAAAAACAGCTAGGAAGCACAATTTAGCAGTGGGTTGCAGAGAAAAAGAAATATGCTGGCAAAAAAATCCATTTGAGTGATTAAACAGCTCTTCATTTTCTGGCTTTATTTTTATGCTAACAAATTTGTTCTCTGAAAAGTGTCCACAAAGCCAAGTCTCTGATTAACACCTTTGTAGGGATGGTTTTTCACCTATTACTAAATTAAACTTGCTTCATTGGAAAGGCAGCAAGATGCATCCTCATTTCAATGTCTACTGAAATAATACAGGTTGACACCAGGAAACATTAACGCCACTGCATCCTTGCTGCTTTCTCATGTGGAAGTCTGTTTAATGTGAAAACAAGGTGATATCTAATTAGCACACAGGTAAGGAATTAAGAAAATCTTTATTTAAGGGTGAAGATGTTTCTCACAAAATCGTTGCCCCAATGCATCATTGAAATTCAAGCTGGAAAGATGATTTTAATATATCACTTGTACATTTTGTATTGCTCTTCTGGTGACAATGTAGTTTGTTTTTGTCAATTACCATTTTAATAATAGGGTAAAGAAAATGAAGTGGATTTTTGAAAGAAAACAATACTGTCAATATACTATTAAAACAAATTAAAATGGTAAAAGTTATTGTACTTTAAGTAAAAATAAAAGAGCCAAAATATCAATCCCAGTTTTGGATCACTTTAATTAACAAAAAAAAAAAGCATACAGCAGAGGATAGTTTCAATCTGCCTACCTCTGGGTTATGAGCCCAGCATGCTTCCATTGCTGTACTCTGCTGCACATGTAAGTGCAAGAGATCCTGAAGCACTCACTCATCATGGGAAAGTACCAATGTGTTTCTTCGTTGGTTGATGGAAGAAACATCTTACAAAAACTCTCCAGATTATTGACTTTTTAAAGTTTTTCTAGGAAACGTTTTAGATGAATCCTTATTAGCCCTTGTCAGTATATACTTTCGCAATGTGTCTCTGTGGCGCAATCAGTTAGTGTGTACGGCTATTAACCAAAAGGTTGGTGGTTCAATCCCACCCAGGTACGTAATTGACCTTGTTATCAGATTTTGGTGATCTTTAAGTAGACAAGTCAAAATTTCAAACCCCCTGTTATGGTGTAGGGTACCTGGCCTTCTCTGATGTAATCAGAGTTAGATTTGATTCAGTGATTTTATAAAAACAGCTAGGAAGCACAATTTAGCAGTGGGTTGCAGAGAAAAAGAAATATGCTGGCAAAAAAATCCATTTGAGTGATTAAACAGCTCTTCATTTTCTGGCTTTATTTTTATGCTAACAAATTTGTTCTCTGAAAAGTGTCCACAAAGCCAAGTCTCTGATTAACACCTTTGTAGGGATGGTTTTTCACCTATTACTAAATTAAACTTGCTTCATTGGAAAGGCAGCAAGATGCATCCTCATTTCAATGTCTACTGAAATAATACAGGTTGACACCAGGAAACATTAACGCCACTGCATCCTTGCTGCTTTCTCATGTGGAAGTCTGTTTAATGTGAAAACAAGGTGATATCTAATTAGCACACAGGTAAGGAATTAAGAAAATCTTTATTTAAGGGTGAAGATGTTTCTCACAAAATCGTTGCCCCAATGCATCATTGAAATTCAAGCTGGAAAGATGATTTTAATATATCACTTGTACATTTTGTATTGCTCTTCTGGTGACAATGTAGTTTGTTTTTGTCAATTACCATTTTAATAATAGGGTAAAGAAAATGAAGTGGATTTTTGAAAGAAAACAATACTGTCAATATACTATTAAAACAAATTAAAATGGTAAAAGTTATTGTACTTTAAGTAAAAATAAAAGAGCCAAAATATCAATCCCAGTTTTGGATTACTTTAATTAACAAAAAAAAAAAAGCATACAGCAGAGGATAGTTTCAATCTGCCTACCTCTGGGTTATGAGCCCAGCATGCTTCCATTGCTGTACTCTGCTGCACATGTAAGTGCAAGAGATCCTGAAGCACTCACTCATCATGGGAAAGTACCAATGTGTTTCTTCGTTGGTTGATGGAAGAAACATCTTACAAAAACTCTCCAGATTATTGACTTTTTAAAGTTTTTCTAGGAAACGTTTTAGATGAATGCTTATTAGCCCTTGTCAGTATATACTTTCGCAATGTGTCTCTGTGGCGCAATCAGTTAGTGTGTACGGCTATTAACCAAAAGGTTGGTGGTTCAATCCCACCCAGGTACGTAATTGACCTTGTTATCATATTTTGGTGATCTTTAAGTAGACAAGTCAAAATTTCAAACCCCCTGTTATGGTGTAGGGTACCTGGCCTTCTCTGATGTAATCAGAGTTAGATTTGATTCAGTGATTTTATAAAAACAGCTAGGAAGCACAATTTAGCAGTGGGTTGCAGAGAAAAAGAAATATGCTGGCAAAAAAATCCATTTGAGTGATTAAACAGCTCTTCATTTTCTGGCTTTATTTTTATGCTAACAAATTTGTTCTCTGAAAAGTGTCCACAAAGCCAAGTCTCTGATTAACACCTTTGTAGGGATGGTTTTTCACCTATTACTAAATTAAACTTGCTTCATTGGAAAGGCAGCAAGATGCATCCTCATTTCAATGTCTACTGAAATAATACAGGTTGACACCAGGAAACATTAACGCCACTGCATCCTTGCTGCTTTCTCATGTGGAAGTCTGTTTAATGTGAAAACAAGGTGATATCTAATTAGCACACAGGTAAGGAATTAAGAAAATCTTTATTTAAGGGTGAAGATGTTTCTCACAAAATCGTTGCCCCAATGCATCATTGAAATTCAAGCTGGAAAGATGATTTTAATATATCACTTGTACATTTTGTATTGCTCTTCTGGTGACAATGTAGTTTGTTTTTGTCAATTACCATTTTAATAATAGGGTAAAGAAAATGAAGTGGATTTTTGAAAGAAAACAATACTGTCAATATACTATTAAAACAAATTAAAATGGTAAAAGTTATTGTACTTTAAGTAAAAATAAAAGAGCCAAAATATCAATCCCAGTTTTGGATCACTTTAATTAACAAAAAAAAAAAGCATACAGCAGAGGATAGTTTCAATCTGCCTACCTCTGGGTTATGAGCCCAGCATGCTTCCATTGCTGTACTCTGCTGCACATGTAAGTGCAAGAGATCCTGAAGCACTCACTCATCATGGGAAAGTACCAATGTGTTTCTTCGTTGGTTGATGGAAGAAACATCTTACAAAAACTCTCCAGATTATTGACTTTTTAAAGTTTTTCTAGGAAACGTTTTAGATGAATGCTTATTAGCCCTTGTCAGTATATACTTTCGCAATGTGTCTCTGTGGCGCAATCAGTTAGTGTGTACGGCTATTAACCAAAAGGTTGGTGGTTCAATCCCACCCAGGTACGTAATTGACCTTGTTATCAGATTTTGGTGATCTTTAAGTAGACAAGTCAAAATTTCAAACCCCCTGTTATGGTGTAGGGTACCTGGCCTTCTCTGATGTAATCAGAGTTAGATTTGATTCAGTGATTTTATAAAAACAGCTAGGAAGCACAATTTAGCAGTGGGTTGCAGAGAAAAAGAAATATGCTGGCAAAAAAATCCATTTGAGTGATTAAACAGCTCTTCATTTTCTGGCTTTATTTTTATGCTAACAAATTTGTTCTCTGAAAAGTGTCCACAAAGCCAAGTCTCTGATTAACACCTTTGTAGGGATGGTTTTTCACCTATTACTAAATTAAACTTGCTTCATTGGAAAGGCAGCAAGATGCATCCTCATTTCAATGTCTACTGAAATAATACAGATTGTCACCAGGAAACATTAACGCCACTGCATCCTTGCTGCTTTCTCATGTGGAAGTCTGTTTAATGTGAAAACAAGGTGATATCTAATTAGCACACAGGTAAGGAATTAAGAAAATCTTTATTTAAGGGTGAAGATGTTTCTCACAAAATCGTTGCCCCAATGCATCATTGAAATTCAAGCTGGAAAGATGATTTTAATATATCACTTGTACATTTTGTATTGCTCTTCTGGTGACAATGTAGTTTGTTTTTGTCAATTACCATTTTAATAATAGGGTAAAGAAAATGAAGTGGATTTTTGAAAGAAAACAATACTGTCAATATACTATTAAAACAAATTAAAATGGTAAAAGTTATTGTACTTTAAGTAAAAATAAAAGAGCCAAAATATCAATCCCAGTTTTGGATCACTTTAATTAACAAAAAAAAAAAGCATACAGCAGAGGATAGTTTCAATCTGCCTACCTCTGGGTTATGAGCCCAGCATGCTTCCATTGCTGTACTCTGCTGCACATGTAAGTGCAAGAGATCCTGAAGCACTCACTCATCATGGGAAAGTACCAATGTGTTTCTTCGTTGGTTGATGGAAGAAACATCTTACAAAAACTCTCCAGATTATTGACTTTTTAAAGTTTTTCTAGGAAACGTTTTAGATGAATGCTTATTAGCCCTTGTCAGTATATACTTTCGCAATGTGTCTCTGTGGCGCAATCAGTTAGTGTGTACGGCTATTAACCAAAAGGTTGGTGGTTCAATCCCACCCAGGTACGTAATTGACCTTGTTATCAGATTTTGGTGATCTTTAAGTAGACAAGTCAAAATTTCAAACCCCCTGTTATGGTGTAGGGTACCTGGCCTTCTCTGATGTAATCAGAGTTAGATTTGATTCAGTGATTTTATAAAAACAGCTAGGAAGCACAATTTAGCAGTGGGTTGCAGAGAAAAAGAAATATGCTGGCAAAAAAATCCATTTGAGTGATTAAACAGCTCTTCATTTTCTGGCTTTATTTTTATGCTAACAAATTTGTTCTCTGAAAAGTGTCCACAAAGCCAAGTCTCTGATTAACACCTTTGTAGGGATGGTTTTTCACCTATTACTAAATTAAACTTGCTTCATTGGAAAGGCAGCAAGATGCATCCTCATTTCAATGTCTACTGAAATAATACAGGTTGACACCAGGAAACATTAACGCCACTGCATCCTTGCTGCTTTCTCATGTGGAAGTCTGTTTAATGTGAAAACAAGGTGATATCTAATTAGCACACAGTTAAGAAATTACGAAAATCTTTATTTAAGGGTGAAGATGTTTCTCACAAAATCGTTGCCCCAATGCATCATTGAAATTCAAGCTGGAAAGATGATTTTAATATATCACTTGTACATTTTGTATTGCTCTTCTGGTGACAATGTAGTTTGTTTTTGTCAATTACCATTTTAATAATAGGGTAAAGAAAATGAAGTGGATTTCTGAAAGAAAACAATACTGTCAATATACTATTAAAACAAATTAAAATGGTAAAAGTTATTGTACTTTAAGTAAAAATAAAAGAGCCAAAATATCAATCCCAGTTTTGGATTACTTTAATTAACAAACAAAAAAATGCATATAGCAGAGGATAGTTTCAATCTGCCTACCTCTGGGTTATGGGCCCAGCATGCTTCCATTGCAGTACTCTGCTGCACATGTAAGTGCAAGAGATCCTGAAGCACTCACTCATCATGGGAAAGTACCAATGTGTTTCTTCGTTGGTTGATGGAAGAAACATCTTACAAAAACTCTCCAGATTATTGACTTTTTAAAGTTTTTCTAGGAAACGTTTTAGATGAATGCTTATTAGCCTTTGTCAGTAAGAACTTTTGCAATGTGTCTCTGTGGCGCAATCAGTTAGTATGTACGGCTATTAACCAAAAGGTTGGTGGTTCAATCCCACCCAGGGACCTAATTGACCTTGTTATCAGATTTTGGTGATCTTTAAGTAGACAAGTCAAATTTCATACCCCCTGTTATGGTGTAGGGTACCTGGCCTTCTCTGATGTAATCAGAGTTAGATTTGATTCAGTGATTTTATAAAAACATCTAGGAAGCACAATTTAGCAGTGGGTTGCAGAGAAAAAGAAATATGCTGGCAAAAAAATCAAATTGCGTGATTAAACAGCTCTTCATTTTCTGGCTTTATTTTTATGCTAACAAATTTGTTCTCTGAAAAGTGTCCACAAAGCCAAGTCTCTGATTAACACCTTTGTAGGGATGGTTTTTCACCTATTACTAAATTAAACTTGCTTCATTGGAAAGGCAGCAAGATGCATCCTCATTTCAATGTCTACTGAAATAATACAGGTTGACACCAGGAAACATTAACGCCACTGCATCCTTGCTGCTTTCTCATGTGGAAGTCTGTTTAATGTGAAAACAAGGTGATATCTAATTAGCACACAGGTAAGAAATTAAGAAAATCTTTATTTAAGGGTGAAGATGTTTCTCACAAAATCGTTGCCCCAATGCATCATTGAAATTCAAGCTGGAAAGATGATTTTAATATATCACTTGTACATTTTGTATTGCTCTTCTGGTGACAATGTAGTTTGTTTTTGTCAATTACCATTTTAATAATAGGGTAAAGAAAATGAAGTGGATTTTTGAAAGAAAACAATACTGTCAATATACTATTAAAACAAAATAAATGGTAAAAGTTATTGTACTTTAAGTAAAAATAAAAGAGACAAAATAACAATCCCAGTTTTGGATTACTTTAATTAACAAAAAAAAATGCATATAGCAGAGGATAGTTTCAATCTGCCTACCTCTGGCTTATGGGCCCAGCATGCTTCCATTGCAGTACTCTGCTGCACATGTAAGTGCAAGAGATCCTGAAGCACTCACTCATCATGGGAAAGTACCAATGTGTTTCTTCGTTGGTTGATGGAAGAAACATCTTACAAAAACTCTCCAGATTATTGACTTTTTAAAGTTTTTCTAGGAAACGTTTTAGATGAATGCTTATTAGCCTTTGTCAGTAAGAACTTTCGCAATGTGTCTCTGTGGCGCAATCAGTTAGTATGTACGGCTATTAACCAAAAGGTTGGTGGTTCAATCCCACCCAGGGACCTAATTGACCTTGTTATCAGATTTTGGTGATCTTTAAGTAGACAAGTCAAATTTCATACCCCCTGTTATGGTGTAGGGTACCTGGCCTTCTCTGATGTAATCAGAGTTAGATTTGATTCAGTGATTTTATAAAAACATCTAGGAAGCACAATTTAGCAGTGGGTTGCAGAGAAAAAGAAATATGCTGGCAAAAAAATCAAATTGCGTGATTAAACAGCTCTTCATTTTCTGGCTTTATTTTTATGCTAACAAATTTGTTCTCTGAAAAGTGTCCACAAAGCCAAGTCTCTGATTAACACCTTTGTAGGGATGGTTTTTCACCTATTACTAAATTAAACTTGCTTCATTGGAAAGGCAGCAAGATGCATCCTCATTTCAATGTCTACTGAAATAATACAGGTTGACACCAGGAAACATTAACGCCACTGCATCCTTGCTGCTTTCTCATGTGGAAGTCTGTTTAATGTGAAAACAAGGTGATATCTAATTAGCACACAGGTAAGAAATTAAGAAAATCTTTATTTAAGGGTGAAGATGTTTCTCACAAAATCGTTGCCCCAATGCATCATTGAAATTCAAGCTGGAAAGATGATTTTAATATATCACTTGTACATTTTGTATTGCTCTTCTGGTGACAATGTAGTTTGTTTTTGTCAATTACCATTTTAATAATAGGGTAAAGAAAATGAAGTGGATTTTTGAAAGAAAACAATACTGTCAATATACTATTAAAACAAAATAAATGGTAAAAGTTATTGTACTTTAAGTAAAAATAAAAGAGACAAAATAACAATCCCAGTTTTGGATTACTTTAATTAACAAAAAAAAATGCATATAGCAGAGGATAGTTTCAATCTGCCTACCTCTGGCTTATGGGCCCAGCATGCTTCCATTGCAGTACTCTGCTGCACATGTAAGTGCAAGAGATCCTGAAGCACTCACTCATCATGGGAAAGTACCAATGTGTTTCTTCGTTGGTTGATGGAAGAAACATCTTACAAAAACTCTCCAGATTATTGACTTTTTAAAGTTTTTCTAGGAAACGTTTTAGATGAATGCTTATTAGCCTTTGTCAGTATGAACTTTTGAAAATTATCTCTGTGGCGCAATCAGTTAGCATGTATGGCTATTAACCAAAAGGTTGGTGGTTCAATCCCACCCAGGGACGTAATTGACCTTGTTATCAGATTTTGGTGATCTTTAAGTAGACAAGTCAAATTTCATACCCCCTGTTATGGTGTAGGGCACCTGGCCTTCTCTGATGTAATCAGAGTAAGATTTGATTCAGTGATTTTATAAAAACATCTAGGAAGCACAATTTAGCAGTGGGTTGCAGAGAAAAAGAAATATGCTGGCAAAAAAATCAAATTGCGTGATTAAACAGCTCTTCATTTTCTGGCTTTATTTTTATGCTAACAAATTTGTTCTCTGAAAAGTGTCCACAAAGCCAAGTCTCTGATTAACACCTTTGTAGGGATGGTTTTTCACCTATTACTAAATTAAACTTGCTTCATTGGAAAGGCAGCAAGATGCATCCTCATTTCAATGTCTACTGAAATAATACAGGTTGACACCAGGAAACATTAACGCCACTGCTTCCTTGCTGCTTTCTCATGTGGAAGTCTGTTTAATGTGAAAACAAGGTGATATCTAATTAGCACACAGGTAAGGAATTAAGAAAATCTTTATTTAAGGGTGAAGATGTTTCTCACAAAATCGTTGCCCCAATGCATCATTGAAATTCAAGCTGGAAAGATGATTTTAATATATCACTTGTACATTTTGTATTGCTCTTCTGGTGACAATGTAGTTAGTTTTTGTCAATTACCATTTTAATAATAGGGTAAAGAAAATTAAGTGGATTTTTGAAAGAAAACAATACTGTCAATATACTATTAAAACAAATTAAAATGGTAAAAGTTATTGTACTTTAAGTAAAAATAAAAGAGCCAAAATATCAATCCCAGTTTTGGATCACTTTAATTAACAAAAAAAAAAAGCATACAGCAGAGGATAGTTTCAATCTGCCTACCTCTGGGTTATGAGCCCAGCATGCTTCCATTGCTGTACTCTGCTGCACATGTAAGTGCAAGAGATCCTGAAGCACTCACTCATCATGGGAAAGTACCAATGTGTTTCTTCGTTGGTTGATGGAAGAAACATCTTACAAAAACTCTCCAGATTATTGACTTTTTAAAGTTTTTCTAGGAAACGTTTTAGATGAATGCTTATTAGCCCTTGTCAGTATATACTTTCGCAATGTGTCTCTGTGGCGCAATCAGTTAGTGTGTACGGCTATTAACCAAAAGGTTGGTGGTTCAATCCCACCCAGGTACGTAATTGACCTTGTTATCATATTTTGGTGATCTTTAAGTAGACAAGTCAAAATTTCAAACCCCCTGTTATGGTGTAGGGTACCTGGCCTTCTCTGATGTAATCAGAGTTAGATTTGATTCAGTGATTTTATAAAAACAGCTAGGAAGCACAATTTAGCAGTGGGTTGCAGAGAAAAAGAAATATGCTGGCAAAAAAATCCATTTGAGTGATTAAACAGCTCTTCATTTTCTGGCTTTATTTTTATGCTAACAAATTTGTTCTCTGAAAAGTGTCCACAAAGCCAAGTCTCTGATTAACACCTTTGTAGGGATGGTTTTTCACCTATTACTAAATTAAACTTGCTTCATTGGAAAGGCAGCAAGATGCATCCTCATTTCAATGTCTACTGAAATAATACAGGTTGACACCAGGAAACATTAACGCCACTGCATCCTTGCTGCTTTCTCATGTGGAAGTCTGTTTAATGTGAAAACAAGGTGATATCTAATTAGCACACAGGTAAGGAATTAAGAAAATCTTTATTTAAGGGTGAAGATGTTTCTCACAAAATCGTTGCCCCAATGCATCATTGAAATTCAAGCTGGAAAGATGATTTTAATATATCACTTGTACATTTTGTATTGCTCTTCTGGTGACAATGTAGTTAGTTTTTGTCAATTACCATTTTAATAATAGGGTAAAGAAAATTAAGTGGATTTTTGAAAGAAAACAATACTGTCAATATACTATTAAAACAAATTAAAATGGTAAAAGTTATTGTACTTTAAGTAAAAATAAAAGAGCCAAAATATCAATCCCAGTTTTGGATCACTTTAATTAACAAAAAAAAAAAAGCATACAGCAGAGGATAGTTTCAATCTGCCTACCTCTGGGTTATGAGCCCAGCATGCTTCCATTGCTGTACTCTGCTGCACATGTAAGTGCAAGAGATCCTGAAGCACTCACTCATCATGGGAAAGTACCAATGTGTTTCTTCGTTGGTTGATGGAAGAAACATCTTACAAAAACTCTCCAGATTATTGCATTTTTCTCCCAAACGAAGGACACTAGAAAGAAAATTTTAAAGCCTCCTGTTAGGCCATCATCTACACGACATAGCCCTGAATTTTCCAATGCGTAGCTCTTTGCAAAAGAGAGATATTGGCAAGGAAAAGCTGTCTTGTACCTTTGCATTTTTCTCCCAAACGAAGGACACTAGAAAGAAAATTTTAAAGCCTCCTGTTAGGCCATCATCTACACGACATAGCCCTGAATTTTCCAATGCGCAGCTCTTTGCAAAAGAGAGATATTGGCAAGGAAAAGCTGTCTTTTACCTTTGCATTTTTCTCCCAAACGAAGGTCACTAGAAAGAAAATTTTAAAGCCTCCTGTTAGGCCATCATCTACACGACATAGCCCTGAATTTTCCAATGCGTAGCTCTTTGCAAAAGAGAGATATTGGCAAGGAAAAGCTATCTTGTACCTTTGCATTTTTCTCCCAAACGAAGGACACTAGAATTAAAATTTTAAAGCCTCCTGTTAGGCCATCATCTACACGACATAGCCCTGAATTTTCCAATGCGCAGCTCTTTGCAAAAGAGAGATATTGGCAAGGAAAAGCTGTCTTGTACCATTGCATTTTTCTCCCAAACGAAGGACACTAGAAAGAAAATTTTAAAGCCTCCTGTTAGGCCATCATCTACACGACATAGCCCTGAATTTTCCAATGCGCAGCTCTTTGCAAAAGAGAGATATTGGCAAGGAAAAGCTGTCTTGTACCTTTGCATTTTTCTCCCAAACGAAGGACACTAGAATTAAAATTTTAAAGCCTCCTGTTAGGCCATCATCTACACGACATAGCCCTGAATTTTCCAATGCGCAGCTCATTGCAAAAGAGAGATATTGGCATGGAAAAGCTGTCTTGTACCTTTGCATTTTTCTCCCAAACGAAGGACACTAGAATTAAAATTTTACAGCCTCCTGTTATGCCATCATCTACACGACATAGCCCTGAATTTTCCAATGCGCAGCTCTTTGCAAAAGAGAGATATTGGCAAGGAAAAGCTGTCTTGTACCTTTGCATTTTTCTCCCAAACGAAGGACACTAGAATTAAAATTTTAAAGCCTCCTGTTATGCCATCATCTACACGACATATCCCTGAATTTTCCAATGCGCAGCTCTTTGCAAAAGAGAGATATTGGCAAGGAAAAGCTGTCAGGTACCTTTGCATTTTTCTCCCAAACGAAGGACACTAGAATTAAAATTTTAAAGCCTCCTGTTAGGCCATCATCTACACGACATAGCCCTGAATTTTCCAATGCGCAGCTCTTTGCAAAAGAGAGATATTGGCAAGGAAAAGCTGTCTTTTACCTTTGCATTTTTCTCCCAAACGAAGGTCACTAGAAAGAAAATTTTAAAGCCTCCTGTTAGGCCATCATGTACACGACATAGCCCTGAATTTTCCAATGCGCAGCTCTTTGCAAAAGAGAGATATTGGCAAGGAAAAGCTGTCTTGTACCTTTGCATTTTTCTCCCAAACGAAGGACACTAGAAAGAAAATTTTAAAGCCTCCTGTTAGGCCATCATGTACACGACATAGCCCTGAATTTTCCAATGCGCAGCTCTTTGCAAAAGAGAGATATTGGCAAGGAAAAGCTGTCTTGTACCTTTGCATTTTTCTCCCAAACGAAGGACACTAGAAAGAAAATTTTAAAGCCTCCTGTTAGGCCATCATCTACACGACATAGCCCTGAATTTTCCAATGCGTAGCTCTTTGCAAAAGAGAGATATTGGCAAGGAAAAGCTGTCTTGTACCTTTGCATTTTTCTCCCAAACGAAGGACACTAGAAAGAAAATTTTAAAGCCTCCTGTTAGGCCATCATCTACACGACATAGCCCTGATATTTCCAATGCGCAGCTCTTTGCAAAAGAGAGATATTGGCAAGGAAAAGCTGTCTTGTACCATTGCATTTTTCTCCCAAACGAAGGACACTAGAAAGAAAATTTTAAAGCCTCCTGTTAGGCCATCATGTACACGACATAGCCCTGAATTTTCCAATGCGCAGCTCTTTGCAAAAGAGAGATATTGGCAAGGAAAAGCTGTCTTGTACCATTGCATTTTTCTCCCAAACGAAGTACACTAGAAAGAAAATTTTAAAGCCTCCTGTTAGGCCATCATGTACACGACATAGCCCTGAATTTTCCAATGCGCAGCTCTTTGCAAAAGAGAGATATTGGCAAGGAAAAGCTGTCTTGTACCTTTGCATTTTTCTCCCAAACGAAGGACACTAGAAAGAAAATTTTAAAGCCTCCTGTTAGGCCATCATCTACACGACATAGCCCTGAATTTTCCAATGCGTAGCTCTTTGCAAAAGAGAGATATTGGCAAGGAAAAGCTATCTTGTACCTTTGCATTTTTCTCCCAAACGAAGGACACTAGAATTAAAATTTTAAAGCCTCCTGTTAGGCCATCATCTACACGACATAGCCCTGAATTTTCCAATGCGCAGCTCTTTGCAAAAGAGAGATATTGGCAAGGAAAAGCTGTCTTGTACCATTGCATTTTTCTCCCAAACGAAGTACACTAGAAAGAAAATTTTAAAGCCTCCTGTTAGGCCATCATGTACACGACATAGCCCTGAATTTTCCAATGCGCAGCTCTTTGCAAAAGAGAGATATTGGCAAGGAAAAGCTGTCTTGTACCTTTGCATTTTTCTCCCAAACGAAGGACACTAGAAAGAAAATTTTAAAGCCTCCTGTTAGGCCATCATCTACACGACATAGCCCTGAATTTTCCAATGCGTAGCTCTTTGCAAAAGAGAGATATTGGCAAGGAAAAGCTGTCTTGTACCTTTGCATTTTTCTCCCAAACGAAGGACACTAGAAAGAAAATTTTAAAGCCTCCTGTTAGGCCATCATCTACACGACATAGCCCTGATATTTCCAATGCGCAGCTCTTTGCAAAAGAGAGATATTGGCAAGGAAAAGCTGTCTTGTACCATTGCATTTTTCTCCCAAACGAAGGACACTAGAAAGAAAATTTTAAAGCCTCCTGTTAGGCCATCATCTACACGACATAGCCCTGAATTTTCCAATGCGCAGCTCTTTGCAAAAGAGAGATATTGGCAAGGAAAAGCTGTCTTGTACCATTGCATTTTTCTCCCAAACGAAGGACACTAGAAAGAAAATTTTAAAGCCTCCTGTTAGGCCATCATCTACACGACATAGCCCTGAATTTTCCAATGCGCAGCTCTTTGCAAAAGAGAGATATTGGCAAGGAAAAGCTGTCTTGTACCTTTGCATTTTTCTCCCAAACGAAGGACACTAGAAAGAAAATTTTATTATAATTCATTTTAATGAACATCATCTTCTCCACATTTTCTGGATGTAACCTCGTACGCCGATTGCTGACAAGGTGAGCGGCGGCACTAAACACTCTTTCGGAGTACACACTTGTGGGAGGGCAACTTAGGTAGAATAAAGCCAGTTTGTGCAATGGCCTCCAAATTGCCTCTTTTTCCTGCCAGTATAAGTACGGACTGTGTGACGTGCCTACTTGGATGCGGTCACTCATATAATCCTCCACCATTCTTTCAATGTTGATAGAATCATATGCAGTGACAGTAGACGACATGTCCGTAATCGTTGTCAGGTCCTTCAGTCCGGACCAGATGTCAGCATCAGCAGTCGCTCCAGACTGCCCTGCATCACCGCCAGCGGGTGGGCTCGGAATTCTGAGCCTTTTCCTCGCACCCCCAGTTGCGGGAGAATGTGAAGGAGGAGATGTTGACAGGTCGCATTCCGCTTGACTTGACAATTTTCTCACCAGCAGGTCTTTCAACCCCAGCAGACTTGTGTCTGCCGGAAAGAGAGATCCAAGGTAGGCTTTAAATCTAGGATCGAGCATGGTGGCCAAAATGTAGTGCTCTGATTTCAACAGATTGACCACCCGTGAATCCTTGTTAAGGGAATTAAGGGCTCCATCCACAAGTCCCACATGCCTAGCGGAATCGCTCCGTGTTAGCTCCTCCTTCAATGTCTCCAGCTTCTTCTGCAAAAGCCTGATGAGGGGAATGACCTGACTCAGGCTGGCAGTGTCTGAACTGACTTCACGTGTGGCAAGTTCAAAGGGCATCAGAACCTTGCACAACATTGAAATCATTCTCCACTGCGCTTGAGACAGGTGCATTCCACCTCCTATATCGTGCTCAATTGTCTAGGCTTGAATGGCCTTTTGCTGCTCCTCCAACCTCTGAAGCATATAGAGGGTTGAATTCCACCTCGTTACCACTTCTTGCTTCAGATGATGGCAGGGCAGGTACAGTAGTTTTTGGTGGTGCTCCAGTCTTCTGTACGTGGTGCCTGTACGCCGAAAGTGTCCCGCAATTCTTCTGGCCACCGACAGCATCTCTTGCACGCCCCTGTCGTTTTTAAAAAAATTCTGCACCACCAAATTCAAGGTATGTGCAAAACATGGGACGTGCTGGAATTTGCCCATATTTAATGCACACACAATATTGCTGGCGTTGTCCGATGCCACAAATCCACAGGAGAGTCCAATTGGGGTAAGCCATTCCGCGATGATCTTCCTCAGTTGCCGTAAGAGGTTTTCAGCTGTGTGCGTATTCTGGAAACCGGTGATACAAAGCGTAGACTGC
The DNA here is from genome assembly GCF_028390025.1 of Pseudophryne corroboree. Lineage (NCBI taxonomy): Eukaryota > Metazoa > Chordata > Amphibia > Anura > Myobatrachidae > Pseudophryne > Pseudophryne corroboree. The sequence goes on along the minus strand of NW_026968477.1, from coordinate 822,210 downwards.
CTAGGAAAGAGTTGGCGTTTGCGAGATGCTGCTACTGGTGCCACCGCTGCTGTTCTTGCGGCGGGAGTCCATACATCTACCCAGTGGGCTGTCACAGTCATATAGTCCTGACCCTGCCCTGCTCCACTTGTCCACATGTCCGTGGTTAAGTGGACATTGGGTACAGCTGCATTTTTTAGGACACTGGTGACTCTTTTTCTGAGGTCTGTGTACATTTTCGTTATCGCCTGCCTAGAGAAATGGAACCTAGATGGTATTTGGTACCGGGGACACAGTACCTCCAACAAGTCTCTAGTTGGCTCTGCAGTAATGATGGATACCGGAACCACGTTTCTCACCACCCAGGATGCCAAGGCATCAGTTATCCGCTTTGCAGTAGGATGACTGCTGTGATATTTCATCTTCCTCGCAAAGGACTGTTGAACAGTCAATTGCTTACTGGAAGTAGTACAAGTGGGCTTACGACTTCCCCTCTGGGATGACCATCGACTCCCAGCAGCAACAACAGCAGCGCCAGCAGCAGTAGGCGTTACACGCAAGGATGCATCGGAGGAATCCCAGGCAGGAGAGGAATCGTCAGAATTGCCAGTGACATGGCCTGCAGGACTATTGGCATTCCTGGGGAAGGAGGAAATTGACACTGAGGGAGTTGGTGGGGTGGTTTGCGTGAGCTTGGTTACAAGAGGAAGGGATTTACTGGTCAGTGGACTGCTTCCGCTGTCGGCCAAAGTTTTTGAACTTGTCACTGACTTATTATGAATGCGCTGCAGGTGACGTATAAGGGAGGATGTTCCGAGGTGGTTAACGTCCTTACCCCTACTTATTACAGCTTGACAAAGGGAACACACGGCTTGACAAATGTTGTCCGCATTTCTGGTGAAATACTTCCACACCGAAGAGCTGATTTTTTTGGTATTTTCACCAGGCATGTCAACGGCCATATTCCTCCCACGGACAACAGGTGTCTCCCCGGGTGCCTGACTTAAACAAACCACCTCACCATCAGAATCCTCCTGGTCAATTTCCTCCCCAGCGCCAGCAACACCCATATCCTCCTCATCCTGGTGTACTTCAACACTGACATCTTTAATCTGACTATCAGGAACTGGACTGCGGGTGCTCCTTCCAGCACTTGCAGGGGGCGTGCAAATGGTGGAAGGCGCATGCTCTTCACGTCCAGTGTTGGGAAGGTCAGGCATCGCAACCGACACAATTGGACTCTCCTTGTGGATTTGGGATTTCGAAGAACGCACAGTTCTTTGCTGTGCTTTTTCCAGCTTGAGTCTTTTCATTTTTCTAGCGAGAGGCTGAGTGCTTCCATCCTCATGTGAAGCTGAACCACTAGCCATGAACATAGGCCAGGGCCTCAGCCGTTCCTTGCCACTCCGTGTGGTAAATGGCATATTGGCAAGTTTACGCTTCTCCTCCGACAATTTTATTTTAGGTTTTGGAGTCCTTTTTTTACTGATATTTGGTGTTTTGGATTTGACATGCTCTGTACTATGACATTGGGCATCGGCCTTGGCAGACGACGTTGCTGGCATTTCATCGTCTCGGCCATGACTAGTGGCAGCAGCTTCAGCACGAGGTGGAAGTGGATCTTGATCTTTCCCTAATTTTGGAACCTCAACATTTTTGTTCTCCATATTTTAATAGGCACAACTAAAAGGCACCTCAGGTAAACAATGGAGATGGATGGATACTAGTATACAATTATGGATGGACTGCCGAGTGCCGACACAGAGGTAGCTACAGCCGTGGACTACCGTACTGTACTGTGTCTGCTGCTAATATAGACTGGTTGATAAAGAGATGTAGTATGTATGTATAAAGAAGAAAGAAAAAAAAACCACGGGTAGGTGGTATACAATTATGGACGGACTGCCGAGTGCCGACACAGAGGTATCTACAGCCGTGGACTACCGTACTGTGTCTGCTGCTAATATAGACTGGTTGATAAAGAGATGTAGTATGTATGTATAAAGAAGAAAGAAAAAAAAACCACGGGTAGGTGGTATACAATTATGGACGGACTGCCGAGTGCCGACACAGAGGTAGCTACAGCCGTGGACTACCGTACTGTACTGTGTCTGCTGCTAATATAGACTGGATGATAATGAGATGTAGTATGTATAAAGAAGCAAGAAAAAAAAAACACGGGTAGGTGGTATACAATTATGGATGGACTGCCGAGTGCCGACACAGAGGTAGCTACAGCCGTGGACTACCATACTGTACTGTGTCTGCTGCTAATATAGACTGGATGATAAAGAGATGTAGTATGTATAAAGAAGAAAGAAAAAAAAACCACGGGTAGGTGGTATACAATTATGGATGGACTGCCGAGTGCCGACACAGAGGTAGCTACAGCCGTGGACTACCGTACTGTACTGTGTCTGCTGCTAATATAGACTGGATGATAATGAGATGTAGTATGTATATAGAAGAAAGAAAAAAAAACCACGGGTAGGTGGTATACAATTATGGATGGACTGCCGAGTGCCGACACAGAGGTAGCTACAGCCGTGGACTACCGTACTGTACTGTGTCTGCTGCTAATATAGACTGGATGATAATGAGATGTAGTATGTATAAAGAAGAAAAAAAAAACCACGGGTAGGTGGTATACAATTATGGATGGACTGCCGAGTGCCGACACAGAGGTAGCTACAGCCGTGGACTACCGTACTGTACTGTGTCTGCTGCTAATATAGACTGGATGATAATGAGATGTAGTATGTATAAAGAAGAAAGAAAAAAAAACCACGGGTAGGTTTTATACAATTATGGATGGACTGCCGAGTGCCGACACAGAGGTAGCTACAGCCGTGGACTACCGTACTGTACTGTGTCTGCTGCTAATATAGACTGGATGATAATGAGATGTAGTATGTATATAGAAGAAAGAAAAAAAAACCACGGGTAGGTGGTATACAATTATGGATGGACTGCCGAGTGCCGACACAGAGGTAGCTACAGCCGTGGACTACCGTACTGTACTGTGTCTGCTGCTAATATAGACTGGATGATAATGAGATGTAGTATGTATAAAGAAGAAAAAAAAACCACGGGTAGGTGGTATACAATTATGGATGGACTGCCGAGTGCCGACACAGAGGTAGCTACAGCCGTGGACTACCGTACTGTACTGTGTCTGCTGCTAATATAGACTGGATGATAATGAGATGTAGTATGTATAAAGAAGAAAGAAAAAAAAACCACGGGTAGGTGGTATACAATTATGGACGGACTGCCGAGTGCCGACACAGAGGTAGCTACAGCCGTGGACTACCGTACTGTACTGTGTCTGCTGCTAATATAGACTGGTTGATAATGAGATGTAGTATGTATAAAGAAGAAAGAAAAAAAAACCACGGGTAGGTGGTATACAATTATGGATGGACTGCCGAGTGCCGACACAGAGGTAGCTACAGCCGTGGACTACCGTACTGTACTGTGTCTGCTGCTAATATAGACTGGATGATAATGAGATGTAGTATGTATAAAGAAGAAAAAAAAAACCACGGGTAGGTGGTATACAATTATGGATGGACTGCCGAGTGCCGACACAGAGGTAGCTACAGCCGTGGACTACCGTACTGTACTGTGTCTGCTGCTAATATAGACTGGATGATAATGAGATGTAGTATGTATAAAGAAGAAAGAAAAAAAAAACCACGGGTAGGTGGTATACAATTATGGATGGACTGCCGAGTGCCGACACAGAGGTAGCTACAGCCGTGAACTACCGTACTGTGTCTGCTGCGACTGGATGATAAATAATGATATAAAAAATATATATATATCACTACTGCAGCCGGACAGGTATATATTATATAATGACGGACCTGCTGGACACTGTCTGTCAGCAGAATGAGTTTTTTATAGAATAAAAAAACACCACACAAGTCACACGACGAGTGTTTAACTTTTTCAGGCAATCACAATATAGTATACTATACTGGTGGTCAGTGTGGTCAGGTCACTGGTCAGTCACACTGGCAGTGGCACTCCTGCAGCAAAAGTGTGCACTGTTTAATTTTAATAATATGTACTCCTGGCTCCTGCTATAACCTATAACTGCTCCCCAGTCTCCCCCACAATTAAGCTGTGTGAGCACAGTCAGATATTATACATAGATGATGCAGCACACTGGGCTGAGCACAGATATGGTATGTGACTGAGTCACTGTGTATCGTTTTTTTCAGGCAGAGAACGGATTATATTAAATAAAACTGCACTGGTGGTCACTGGTCAGTGGTCAGTCACTAGTAAACTCTGCACTCTCTAGTACTCCTAAGCTCCAGTAAATCAAGTGTCTCTGTCTCAATCTCACTCTCTCTCTTCTAATCTAAATGGAGAGGACGCCAGCCACGTCCTCTCCCTATCAATCTCAATGCACGTGTGAAAATGGCGGCGACGCGCGGCTCCTTATATAGAATCCGAGTCTCGCGATAGAATCCGAGCCTCGCGAGAATCCGACAGCGTCATGATGACGTTCGGGCGCGCTCGGGTTAACCGAGCAAGGCGGGAAGATCCGAGTCGCTCGGATCCGTGTAAAAAAAGCTGAAGTTCGGGCGGGTTCGGATTCCGAGGAACCGAACCCGATCATCTCTAGTTAGCGCATGTATGTATAGATGTATATATACACACACATACGATAGATAGATAGATAGATAGATAGATATTATAAGGGCACGGTCGTGCCCTTATATTAAGGCTGAATCGAACAAACGGAATTCTCCCATAGGGAACTTCTGAGATGGGGGCATGGTGTTTGAGGGGCTACACCTCAAAACTGATTGGACGTACTGAGCTGAAATTTGGCATGGGCGTGTAGAATCGTCACCCGGTGCTGCATGCCAAATTTCAGGGCAAAATAATAAAAAATGAGGAATTGGGAGTAACCTAAAGTTCCAACTGTCAGTTTTTTTCTGTGACTTCCTTTGTGGCTTTTTGACACCGTTTTCCTATAGAGTGAATTAGATATTTTTTGGGAAGGCATAACTCCGGATAGAGGACGAATTAAGACTTGGGGTTTGTTTTACTAGATAGAGTATGCCCCAGTGTAGTGCCTTTTGGGGTTGTGGTTTTTCAGAAAGTTATAGGGTTTTTTTAATTAAGAGAAATATGCCCCATTATAGAGATAGGGCTTTTCAATTTGTTGTGGCTGCGCAGTGGCAGCCAGGAGAGCGAGAGTGAGTGAGGGAAGGGGTCTCGTGCAGGCTGAGGTTATAAAAGTAGCTGCTGGCGGCGGGAGGAGAGCCAGCGGTTCCTGGGTGTGTGCACCTGCGGTCCCTTACAGACTGCAGCGACCCATTAGTACTGTGGAGGAGAGGGGTAGCGGCATAGCAGCCGCAGGCTTACCGAAAGTGCTCACTACTGAGCAATATGGTCCCCTTACCCGAAGTGGGAGCCGCAGCGGGAGGAATAGCTGGAGTTGCGCTGCAGGAGAAAGTCAGAGGACATCCAGAAGAGACATCCGGTGCAGCGCTGACTCCTGACTGACAGCGCTTGCCTACTGAGCGGTGTGGTACCCCCACACCTGAAGCGGGTGCGGGAGCGGCAGCCGGAGAAGACAGCTGTGCTGCACGGAAGAAGTCAGGCAGCAGCAGCACCAGCGGGCTGAGGTGGGGAGGATCAGTATGGTCCCTTACGTGCGGCTCACATTCAGATCCATCCAGCTCCCTTCCCCTCCTCCCCTGCACCCTTAGCAGCCTGCCCCCACATCTCATTCACCCACCGCCGCAGACTCCTCCCCCACACGGTTATTATAATAAGGCCACCCCCCTACCCCCTTCCCTCCCTGCTGTGTGTCCAGCCACCCCCCCCCCCTCACCTGCTGTGTGTCCGCCCCCCCCCCTCACCTGCTGTGTGTCCAGCCCCCCCCCTCACCTGCTGTGTGTCCGGCCTACCCCCCCTCCCTGCTGTGTGTCCAGCCACCCCCCCCTCACCTGCTGTGCGTCCGGCCTACCCCCCCCCCCCTGCTGTGTGTCCAGCCCCCCCCCCCTCCCTGCTGTGTCCGGCCTACCCCCCCTCCCTGCTGTTTGTCCGGCCTACCCCCCCCCCTCCCTGCTGTGTGTCCAGACCACCCCCCTCACCTGCTGTGTGTCCAGCCACGCCCCCCCCTCACCTGCTGTGTGTCCGGCCTACCCCCCCCCTCCCTGCTGTTTGTCCGGCCACCCTCCCCTCCCCTGCTGTGTGTCCGGCGGCCTACCCCCCCCCTCCCTGCTGTGTGTCCGGCCTACCCCCCCTCACCTGCTGTGTGTCCAGCCCCCCCCCCCTCCCCTGCTGTGTGTCCAGCCCCCCCTCCTCCCCTGCTGTGTGTCTGGCCTACCCCCCCCTCCCTGCTGTTTGTCCGGCCACCCTCCCCTCCCCTGCTGTGTGTCCGGCCACCCTCCCCTCCCCTGCTGTGTGTCCGGCCACCCTCCCCTCCCCTGCTGTGTCCGGCCTACCCCCCCTCCCCTGCTGCGTGTCAAGCCCCCCCCCTCACCTGCTGCGTGTCCAGCCCCCCCCTCACCTGCTGTGTGTCCAGCCCCCCCCCTCACCTGCTGTGTGTCCAGCCCCCCCCCCCTCACCTGCTGTGTGTCCAGCCCCCCCCTCACCTGCTGTGTGTCCAGCCCCCCCCTCACCTGCTGTGTGTCCAGCCCCCCCCCCTCACCTGCTGTGTGTCCAGCCCCCCCCCTCACCTGCTGTGTGTCCAGCCCCCCCCTCCCCTGCTGTGTGTCCAGCCACCCCCCCTCCCCTGCTGTGTGTCCGGCCTACCCCCCCCCCTCCCTGCTGTTTGTCCGGCCACCCTCCCCTCCCCTGCTGTGTGTCCTGCCACCCCCCCTCCCCTGCTGTGTGTCCGGCCTACCCCCCCCCCCTCCCTGCTGTTTGTCCGGCCACCCTCCCCTCCCCTGCTGTGTGTCCTGCCACCCCCCCCCTCCCCTGCTGTGTGTCCGGCCTACCCTCCCCCCCCTCCCCTCCCCTGCTGTTTGTCTGGCCACCATCCCCTCCCCTCCCCTGCTGTGTGTTCGGCAACTCCCCCCTCTTCCCGCTGTGTTCGGCCACCCCCTACCCCCTCCCCTCCCTGCCGTGTGTCCGGTCACCCTCCCCTCTCTGCTGTGTGTCCAGCCACCACCCCCCCCTCTCTGCTGTGTGTCCGGCCACCCCCCCCAGACACGCAGCACCTGACACACACAGACATGCAACGCCTGACACGCATACGCATATGCAGCGCCTGACACACACGCACACACACAGCACCTGACACACACACACACACACACACAGCACCTGACACACACGCACACACACAGCACCTGACACACACAGCACCTGACACTCACACGGACCTGACACATGCGCACACACACTCACACGCAGCACCTGACACACACGCAGCACCTGACACACAGACGGACCTGACACACACGCACACACTCACACGCGGCGCCTGACGCACATAGACATGCGGCGCCTGACGCACACGCGGCGCCTGACTCACACGCGGCGCCTGACGCACACGCGGCGCCTGACGCACACGCGGCGCCTGACAGACACGCGGCGCCTGACAGACACGCAGCGCCTGACACACACAGACACGCAGCGCCTGACACACACAGACACGCAGCGCCTGACGCACAGGCAGCGCCTGACACACACGCACACGCACAGGCAGCGCCTGACACACGCAGCGCCTGACACACGCAGCGCCTGACACACACACGCACCTGACACTCACATGCTCCTGACACACGCAGCACCTGACATACTCACACGCAGCACCTGACACACACGCAGACACGCAGCATCTGACACACACACACACGCAGCACCTGACACACACACGCAGCACCTGACACACAAACACGCAGACACGCAGCGCCTGACACACACGCAGACACGCAGCGCCTGACACACACGCAGACACGCAGCGCCTGACACACACGCAGACACGCAGCGCCTGACACACACGCAGAGCCTGACACACACGCAGCGCCTGACACACACGCAGACACGCAGCGCCTGACACACACGCAGACACGCAGCGCCTGACACACACGCAGCGCCTGACACACACGCAGACACGCAGCGCCTGACACACACGCAGACACGCAGCGCCTGACACACACGCAGCGCCTGACACACACGCAGCGCCTGACACACACGCAGCGCCTGACACACACGCAGACACGCAGCGCCTGACAGACACGCAGCGCCTGACACACACGCAGACACGCAGCGCCTGACACACACGCAGACACGCAGCGCCTGACACACACGCAGACACGCAGCACCTGACACACACGCAGACACGCAGCACCTGACACACACGCACACACACACACACACACACAGCACCTGACACAGATATGCAGCGCCTGACACACACACGCAGACATACAGCGCCTGACACACACACACGCAGACATGCAGCACCTGACACACACATGCAGCACCTGACAGACACACACACCCACAGACATGCAGCACCTGACACACCCACACACACACATGCATCACCTGACACACCCACACACACAGACATGCATCACCTGACACACCCACACACATATACAGACATGCAGCACCTGACACACACACACACACACACACACACACACACAGACATGCAGCGCCTGACACACACACACACATACAGACATGCAGCACCTGACACACACACACACACACATACAAACATGCAGCACCTGACACACACACACACACACACACACACACGCAGCACCTGACACACATATATACATGTGGCATTTAACGCACACACGCACAGCACCTGACACACAATCATATACACTCAGAGCACCTAACACACACATACACTCGCAGCACCTCACACACACTCGTATACACACGCAGCACCTGCCACTCACACATATATACACATGCAGCACCTGCCACTCCCACATACATGAACAGCACCTGACACACACATACACGCGCAGCACCTGACAGTCACACACATACAGATGCAACAGCTGACACAAACACATACACGCTCAACACCTGAAACCCACGTGGCAGCTGACGCATACAAATGCAGCACCTGAAATACACACATATACACGTGCAGCACCTGAGACACACACATACACGTACAGCACCTGAGACACACACACACACACATGTATGTACACGCGCGGCTCCAGGCACACACATACGTACGTACACACGCGGCACTTGACACACACACGTACACGCGCGGCACCTGACACACACACACACGTACGTACGTACGTACGTACGTACATGTGTGGCACCTGACACACACACGTATGCACACGTGTGGCTCCTGACACACACGCGCGTTGCTCCTGACACACACACATGTACGTACACGCTTGGCTCCTGACACACACACGTATGTATACGCGCGGCACCTGAAACCTACACGTATGTACGTATACGCGCGGCTCCTGACACCCTCACGCATGTACACGCGTGGCTCCTGGCACACACACACACACACACACGTACACGCGCGGCACCTGACACATACACGCGTGTACGTACACACATGCACAGCACCTGACATACACACATGTAGGTACGCGCCACCTGACACACACACACACACACACACACACACACGTACACGCACGACACCTGACACACACGTACGTACGTACGTACGCGCACGGCACCTGACACACACGTACATCTAGTGATGAGTGGGTTCGGTTCGTCGGAATCCGGACCCCCCGAACTTCACCCATTTTACATGGGTCCGAGGCAGGTTCGAACCTTCCCGCCTTGCTCGTCTAACCCGAGCGCGCCCGAACGTCATCATCCCGCTGTCGGATTCCCGCGAGATTCGGATGTCTGCATTCGTGGAAAGGGGTCCCATGTGTAAACATGGGACCCCTTTCAGTCCGTCTGGTCCGGGTGTTCGGTTTGTTGTTTTGCCAAGTACATGGATTTAATCTGGAACCTGGATCAGGTGAGTATAATTATCTTTCTCTGACGTCCTAGTGGATGCTGGGACTCCGTCAGGACCATGGGGAATAGCGGCTCCGCAGGAGACAGGGCACAAAATTTAAAAGTTTGACCACTAGGTGGTGTGTACTGGCTCCTCCCCCTATGACCCTCCTCCAAGCCTCAGTTAGGTTTTTGTGCCCGTCCGAGCAGGGTGCAATCTAGGTGGCTCTCATAAAGAGCTGCTTAGAGTAAAAGTTTTGATAGGTTTCTTATTTTCAGTGAGTCCTGCTGGCAACAGGCTCACTGCAACGAGGGACCTAGGGGAGAAGAAGTGAACTCACCTGCGTGCAGGATGGATTTGCTTCTTAGGCTACTGGACACTAGCTCCAGAGGGACGATCACAGGTACAGCCTGGATGGGTCACCGGAGCCGCGCCGCCGACCCCCTTGCAGATGCCGAAGTAAGAAGAGGTCCAGAAACCGGCGGCTGAAGGCTTTTCAGTCTTCATGAGGTAGCGCACAGCACTGCAGCTGTGCGCCATTGCGCTCAGGCACACTTCACACCAGCGGTCACTGAGGGTGCAGGGCGCTGGGGGGGGCGCCCTGGGCAGCAATGAGATTACCTTTCTGGCTAAAAAGAATACATCACATATAGTCCCTGAGGCTATATGGATGTATTTCACCCCTGCCAGGTATCAGAAAAACCGGGAGAAGAGCCCGCCGAAAAAGGGGGCGGGGCCTATCTCCTCAGCACACAGCGCCATTTTCCTACACAGCTCCGCTGCTAGGAAGGCTCCCAGGCTCTCCCCTGCACTGCACTACAGAAACAGGGTAAAAAACAGAGAGGGGGGGCATTTTTTGGCGATATTATATATATTTAAGCAGCTATAAGGAAACAACACTTATATAAGGTTGTTCCTATATAATTATAGCGCTTTGGTGTGTGCTGGCAAACTCTCCCTCTGTCTCCCCAAAGGGCTAGTGGGGTCCTGTCTTCTATCAGAGCATTCCCTGTGTGTCTGCTGTGTGTCGGTACGTGTGTGTCGACATGTATGAGGACGATGTTGGTGTGGAGGCGGAGCAATTGCCGGTAATGGTGATGTCACCCCCTAGGGAGTCGACACCGGAATGGATGGCTTTGTTTATGGAATTACGTGATAATGTCAGCACGCTGCAAAAGTCGGTTGACGACATGAGACGGCCGACAAACCAATTAGTACCTGTACAGGCGTCTCAAACACCGTCAGGGGCTGTAAAACGCCCTTTGCCTCAGTCGGTCGACACAGACCCAGACACGGACACCGAATCTAGTGTCGACGGTGAAGAAACGAACGTATTTTCCAGTAGGGCCACACGTTATATGATCACGGCAATGAAGGAGGCTTTGCATATCTCTGATACTGCAAGTACCACAAAAAGGGGTATTATGTGGGGTCTGAAAAAACTACCTGTAGTTTTTCCTGAATCAGAGGAATTGAATGACGTGTGTGATGAAGCGTGGGTTACCCCTGATAAAAAACTGCTAATTTCAAAGAAGTTATTGGCATTATACCCTTTCCCGCCAGAGGTTAGGGCGCGCTGGGAAACACCCCCTAGGGTGGACAAGGTGCTCACACGTTTATCCAAACAAGTGGCGTTACCGTCTCCTGATACGGCCGCCCTCAAGGATCCAGCTGATAGGAGGCTGGAAAATACTCTAAAAAGTATATACACACATACTGGTGTTATACTGCGACCAGCAATCGCTTCAGCCTGGATGTGCAGTGCTGGGGTGGCTTGGTCGGATTCCCTGACTGAAAATATTGATACCCTGGATAGGGACAGTATTTTATTGACTATAGAACAATTAAAGGATGCATTCCTTTATATGCGAGATACACAGAGAGATATCTGCACTCTGGCATCAAGAGTAAGTGCGATGTCCATATCTGCCAGAAGAAGTCTATGGACACGACAGTGGTCAGGCGATGCGGATTCCAAACGGCATATGGAAGTATTGCCGTATAAAGGGGAGGAATTATTTGGGGTCGGTCTATCGGATTTGGTAGCCACGGCAACAGCCGGGTAGTCCACCTTTTTACCTCAAGTCCCCTCCCAACAGAAAAAGACGCAGTCTTTTCAGCCGCAGTCCTTTCGTTCCTATAAGAACAAGCGAGCAAAAGGACATTCATATTTGCCCCGAGGCAAAGGAAAGGGTAAGAGACTGCACCAAGCAGCCCCTTCCCAGGAGCAGAAGTCCTCCCCGGCTTCTGCAAAGGCCTCAGCATGACGCTGGGACCTTACAAGCGGACTCAGGGGCGGTGGGGGGTCGCCTCAAGAATTTCAGCGCACAGTGGGCTTACTCGCAGGTGGACCCCTGGATCCTGCAGGTAGTATCTCAGGGTTACAGGTTGGAATTCGAGAAGTCTCCCCCTCGCCGGTTCCTAAAGTCTGCTTTGCCAACGTCTCCCTCCGACAGGGCGACGGTATTGGAAGCCATTCACAAGCTGTATTCTCAGCAGGTGATAGTCAAGGTACCCCTTCTACAACAGGGAAAGGGGTATTACTCCACACTATTTGTGGTACCGAAGCCGGACGGCTCGGTAAGACCTATTTTAAATCTGAAATCTCTGAACCTGTACATACAAAAATTCAAGTTCAAGATGGAGTCACTCAGAGCAGTGATAGCGAATCTGGAAGAAGGGGATTTTATGGTGTCCTTGGACATCAAGGATGCTTACCTTCATGTCCCAATTTGCCCTTCACACCAAGGGTACCTCAGGTTCATGGTACAAAACTGTCATTATCAGTTTCAAACGCTGCCGTTTGGATTGTCCACGGCACCCAGGGTCTTTACCAAGGTGATGGCCGAAATTATGATCCTTCTTCGAAGAGAAGGCGTATTAATTATCCCTTACTTGGACGATCTCCTGATAAGGGCAAGATCCAGAGAACAGCTGGAGGTCGGAATAGCACTAACTCAAGTAGTGCTCCAACAGCACGGGTGGATTCTGAATTTTTCAAAATCCCAACTGATCCCGACGACACGTCTGCTGTTCCTAGGGATGATTCTGGACACTGTTCAGAAAAAGGTATTTCTTCCAGAGGAGAAAGCCAGGGAGTTATCCGAACTAGTCAGGAACCTCCTAAAACCAGGGACAGTGTCTGTGCATCAATGCACAAGAGTCCTGGGAAAAATGGTCGCTTCTTACGAAGCGATTCCATTCGGCAGATTCCATGCACGAATTTTTCAGTGGGATCTGCTAGACAAATGGTCCGGATCGCATCTGCAGATGCATCAGCGGATAAAATTGTCGACAAGGACAAGGGTCTCTCTGCTATGGTGGTTGCAGAGTGCTCATCTGTTGGAGGGCCGCAGATTCGGCATACAGAACTGGGTCCTAGTGACCACGGATGCCAGCCTGAGAGGCTGGGGAGCGGTCACACAAGGAAGAAACTTCCAGGGCGTGTGGTCAAGCCTGGAAACGTCTCTTCACATAAATATACTGGAACTAAGAGCAATCTACAATGCTCTAAGCCTGGCAAAACCTCTGCTTCAGGGTCAGCCGGTGTTGATCCAGTCGGACAACATCACGGCAGTCGCCCACGTAAACAAACAAAAAACTGGACAGGTATTGCGCCAGGTCAAGAGATCCTCAGGCAATAGCTGTGGACGCTCTGGTAACACCATGGGTGTACCAGTCAGTGTATGTGTTTCCTCCTCTGCCTCTCATACCCAAGGTACTGAGAATTATACGGCAAAGGGGAGTAAGAACGATACTAGTGGCTCCGGACTGGCCAAGAAGGACTTGGTACCCGGAACTTCAGGAGATGCTCACGGAAGATCCGTGGCCTCTACCTCTAAGAAGGGATCTGCTTCAGCAGGGACCGTGTCTATTCCAAGACTTACCGCGGCTGCGTTTGACGGCATGGCGGTTGAACGCCGGATCCTAAAGGAAAAAGGCATTCCGGAAGAGGTCATCCCTACCCTGGTCAAAGCCAGGAAGGAGGTGACTGCACAACATTATCACCGCATTTGGAGAAAATATGTTGCATGGTGTGAGGCCAGGAAGGCCCCGACAGAGGAATTTCAACTGGGTCGATTCCTACATTTCCTGCAAACAGGATTATCTATGGGCCTCAAATTAGGGTCCATTAAGGTTCAAATTTCGGCCCTGTCGATTTTCTTCCAGAAAGAATTGGCTTCAGTTCCTGAAGTCCAGACTTTTGTAAAAGGAGTACTACATATACAGCCCCCGGTTGTGCCCCCAGTGGCACCGTGGGATCTCAATGTAGTTTTGGATTTTCTCAAATCCCATTGGTTTGAGCCACTCAAATCGGTAGATTTGAAATATCTTACATGGAAAGTAACCATGCTACTGGCTCTGGCTTCAGCCAGGAGAGTGTCAGAATTGGCGGCTTTGTCGTATAAAAGCCCATATCTGATTTTCCATTCGGACAGGGCAGAATTGAGGACGCGTCCTCATTTTCTGCCTAAGGTGGTATCAGCGTTTCACCTGAACCAGCCTATTGTGGTGCCTGCGGCTACTAGCGATTTGGAGGATTCCAAGTTGCTGGACGTTGTCAGAGCATTGAAAATATATATTTCAAGGACGACTGGAGTCAGAAAATCTGACTCGCTGTTTATACTATATGCACCCAACAAGCTGGGTGCTCCTGCTTCGAAGCAGACGATTGCTCGTTGGATTTGTAGCACAATTCAACTGGCACATTCTGTGGCAGGCCTGCCACAGCCTAAATCTGTCAATGCCCACTCCACAAGGAAGGTGGGCTCATCTTGGGCGGCTGCCCGAGGGGTCTCGGCATTACAACTCTGCCGAGCAGCTACGTGGTCAGGGGAGAACACGTTTGTAAAATTCTACAAATTTGATACCCTGGCTAAGGAGGACCTGGAGTTCTCTCATTCGGTGCTGCAGAGTCATCCACACTCTCCCGCCCGTTTGGGAGCTTTGGTATAATCCCCATGGTCCTGACGGAGTCCCAGCATCCACTAGGACGTCAGAGAAAATAAGATTTTACTTACCGATAAATCTATTTCTCATAGTCCGTAGTGGATGCTGGGCGCCCATCCCAAGTGCGGATTGTCTGCAATACTTGTACATAGTTATTGTTACAAAAAAATCAGGTTGTTTATTGTTGTGAGCCATCTTTTCAGAGGCTCCTACGTTATCATACTGTTAACTGGGTTCAGATCACAAGTTGTACGGTGTGATTGGTGTGGCTGGTATGAGTCTTACCCGGGATTCAAAATCCTTCCTTATTGTGTACGCTCGTCCGGGCACAGTATCCTAACTGAGGCTTGGAGGAGGGTCATAGGGGGAGGAGCCAGTACACACCACCTAGTGGTCAAACTTTTAAATTTTGTGCCCTGTCTCCTGCGGAGCCGCTATTCCCCATGGTCCTGACGGAGTCCCAGCATCCACTACGGACTATGAGAAATAGATTTATCGGTAAGTAAAATCTTATTTTTATTTTCAGGTACCCGTGGATTCTACTTGGAGAAGAGGACCGACTGCTTCGTGTCAACATAGGTAAGTATGTGTGTGTCGGCAGGTGTGAAATAAAGTTATACTTTCACGGTGTCTGTGTCCTGTTTTTATTTGGGTATTTTTTCCCCAGTAGAACTACAGGTACCAGCGGGCCCGTTTTTCTCCCGCATGCTGGTACTTGTGGTTCTCAAAGTACCAGATTGCGAGGGAGGCTTGCTGGGACTTGTAGTACTACTGGAAAAAACAATATTCTTTCAATTTTCTCAAGGCTATCAGCCTCCCATCCGCAGCCCTTGGATGGGGGGGACAGCCCCGGGCTTCACCCCTGGCCCTTGGGTGGCTGGGGGGGGACCCCTTGATTGAAGGGGTCCCCACTCCCCCAGGGTACCCCGGCCAGGGGTGACTAGTTGGATATTTAATGCCACGGCCGCAGGGCACTGTATAAAAGTGACCCCCGGCTGTGGCATTATCTGTCCAGCTAGTGGAGCCCGATGCTGGTGTAAAAATAATGGGGGACCCTACTCTTTTTGTCCCCCGTATTTTTTGCACCAGCACCAGGCGCAGAGCCCGGAGCTGGTTTTAAAAATACGGGGGATCCCCTGTCCGTTTTTCCCCCGGATTTTTAGAACCAGGACCGGCTCGAAGAGCCCGAGGCTGGTTATGCTTTGGAGGGGGGACCGCACGCAATTTTTCTTTTCCGGGTTTTTCACATTCCATTTAAAAAAAAAATAATAATAATAATCTTTTAAAAAATATATAAATAATACTTGTGCCTCCAAAAAAGACAAACCAAGTACCTAATCCCTTCTAATATAAATAGATATGCTATTACCCCAAAAAAAACATGTTTTACATTTTTTTTATTAGATTCCGCCTGCAAAGTGTGGCGGATTGAAAATGACGAATTTACTGTTTAAAAGCACTGTTGTCGAATTTACAAACTTCAATTGAATATACTTTTGTTAAATTGCCGCATTTGTACCATTGCAGAAAAGTCGAATTTGTCAAATGTCGAATTTTGAAAGGATGCAAGAATAGGCCCCGCCCCCTTCTTCACATCAGCCGTCCCCTTCTACCCCTGTACCTTGCTCTCTCCTGTCTGTGCTCTCTCCCGTCTGTAGGACTAGGCCCCGCCCCCTTCTTACCCTCCAGTGACTGCTCTCTCCTGACAAGTGGACCAGGCCTGCCCCCTACACGCTGCTGGTGTCTTCATTGTTACTTGGTCTGGAGCTCCGTTGGGGAGAGAACTCACGTGAGCTCATTAAGAATGAGGAACTGGGATGTTTTAATTTTATTGTGAGTAGTGTAGTGTGGTGATGTAGTATGTTGTATGGGGGGTATAGTGTAACTATGAAGTGCAGCATATGGGAGGGCTATAGCATAGTGATGTAGTGTGGCATATGGGGGGTGGTAGCGCATAGGCGTGCGTACAGGGGGTGCCTGGTGCGCACAGGCACTCCCTAATGTCCAGCACCGCTGCACGCCACGCTTGCTGTGGCACAGTGATCGCTGAGTGTGTGATCGGTGGAGCCTAGCCTGTAGCTCATTTCCGTACCTCCCACCACCGCTGCGCCCGCCCCCCCTCTGTCTGCTGCTAATACTATGCTGAGTGCATTCGTCGGCGGCCTCACTGGGGGGACTGGTGTCACCTTGCAATGTGACGTGGTGATGTCCGCCTATGCTCTCCTCCCGCCCACCCGTGCTTTCCTCCCGCTGCGGTCTCTCAGTCCTAGTTTGCCGCGGCTGCCACACCACTGGCAGTGTTCCTCTAGGGGGGACTGGGAGCCGCCGGCAGACACATTCTGCTGAGACTTACTTGTCAGTGCGGGTTCCGGATGGCAGGCGGCGGGTGGGAGGGCAGACGGGGAGCAGGTGTCACAAGGAGTGTGTGGGTAACTAATTCACAATACTTCCGCTCAACGTGGCACTGCTGGTCTTTCATCTCCCATGTCTCTTCACCAGGTGGCGGGCGGCCCGGAAATTAAGTGATGTGTTGTGCAGCAGTCAGTGTGAAGTGACTGTGAGTAACACTGATGGTGCTGATGATGCTGCTGCAGAATCGGGAAGCAATTAATTCATAAATATAATGTACTCTATCAGTGTATTATACATACATAAACATGTACATACGTGTATTTGTGTATACATGTATATACATGAGTGTGTGTGCATATATATATATATATATATACAGCCAGTTCCCAGGAACAAAAGTCCTCCCCCGCTTCCGCTAAGTCCACAGCATGACGCTGGGGCTCCACTGGTGGAGCCAGGTGCGGTGGGGGCCCGTCTCAAGTGCTTCAGCAATCAGTGGGCTTGCTCACAGGTGGATCCCTGGATTCTACAAGTAGTGTCTCAGGGATTCAAGCTGGAATTCGAGACGTCTCCCCCTCTCCGTTTCCTAAAATCTGCCTTGCCAACATCTCCCTTGGACAGGGAGGCTGTGATAGAGGCAAATTCACAAGCTGTATTTGCAGCAGGTGATAGTCAAGGTACCTCTCCTTTCAAAAATCCACTTCATTTTCTTTACCCTATTATTAAAATGGTAATTGACAAAAACAAACTACATTGTCACCAGAAGAGCAATACAAAATGTACAAGTGATATATTAAAATCATCTTTCCAGCTTGAATTTCAATGATGCATTGGGTCAACAAATTTGTGAGAAACATCTTCACCCTTAAATAAAGATTTTCTTAATTCCTTACCTGTGTGCTAATTAGATATCACCTTGTTTTCACATTAAACAGACTTCCACATGAGAAAGCAGCAAGAAAGCAGTGGCGTTAATGTTTCCTGGTGTCAACTTGTATTATTTCAGTAGACATTGAAATGAGGATGCATCTTGCTGCCTTTCCAATGAAGCAAGTTTAATTTAGTAATAGGTGAAAAACCATCCTTACAAAGGTGTTAATCAGAGACTTGGCTTTGTGGACACTTTTCAGAGAACAAATTTGTTAGCATAAAAATAAAGCCAGAAAATGAAGAGCTGTTTAATCACTCGATTGGATTTTTCTGCCAGCATATTTTTTTTCTCTGCAACCCACTGCTAAATTGTGCTTCCTAGCTGTTTTTTATAAAATCACTGAATCAAATCTAACTCTGATTACATCAGAGAAGGCCATGTACCCTACACCATAAGAGGGGGTTTGAAATTTTGACTTGTCTACTTAAATATCACCAAAATCTGATCACAAGTTTAATTACGTCCCTGGGTGGGATTGAACCACCAACCTTTTGGTTAATAGCCGAACACACTAACCGATTGCGCCACAGAGACACTTTGCAAAAAGTGCATACTGACAAAGGCTAATAAGCATACATCTAGAACGTTTCCTAGAAAAACATTAAAAAATCAATAATCTGGAGAGTTTTTGTAAGATGTTTCTTCCATCAACCAACGAATAAACACATTGGTACTTTCCCATGATGAGTGAGTGCTTCAGGATCTCTTGCACTTACATGTGCAGCAGAGTACTGCAATGGAAGCATGCTGGACCCATAACCCAGAGGTAGGCAGATTGAAACTATCCTTTGCTATATGCATTTTTTTTGTTAATTTAAGTAATCAAAACTGGGATTGATATTTTTGCTCTTTTATTTTTACTTAAAGTACAATAACTTTTACCATTTTAATTTGTTTTAATAGTATATTGACAGTATAGTTTTCTTTCAAAAATCCACTTAATTTTCTTTACCCTGTTATTAAAATGGTAATTGACAAAAAAAACGACATTGTCACCAGAAGAGCAATACAAAATGTACAAGTGATATATTAAATCATCTTTCCAGCTTGAATTTCAATGATGCATTGGGGCAACAATTTTGTGAGAAACATCTTCACCCTTAAATAAAGATTTTCGTAATTCCTTACCTGTGTGCTAATTAGATATCACCTTGTTTTCACATTAAACAGACTTCCACATGAGAAAGCAGCAAGGATGCAGTGGCGTTAATGTTTCCTGGTGTCAACCTGTATTATTTCAGTAGACATTGAAATGAGGATGCATCTTGCTGCCTTTCCAATGAAGCAAGTTTAATTTAGTAATAGGTGAAAAACCATCCCTACAAAGGTGTTAATCAGAGACTTGGCTTTGTGGACACTTTTCAGAGAACAAATTTGTTAGCATAAAAATAAAGCAAGAAAATTAAGAGCTGTTTAATCACGCAATTTGATTTTTTTGCCAGCATATTTCTTTTTCTCTGCAACCCACTGCTAAATTGTGCTTCCTAGATGTTTTTATAAAATCACTGAATCAAATCTAACTCTGATTACATCAGAGAAGGCCAGGTACCCTACACCATAACAGGGGGTATGAAATTTGACTTGTCTACTTAAAGATCACCAAAATCTGATAACAAGGTCAATTACGTCCCTGGGTGGGATTGAACCACCAACCTTTTGGTTAATAGCCGTACACACTAACTGATTGCACCACAGAGACACTTTGCAAAAGTACATACTGACAAAGGCTAATAAGCATTCATCTAAAACGTTTCCTAGAAAAACTTAAAAAAGTCAATAATCTGGAGAGTTTTTGTAAGTTGTTTCTTCTATCAACCAACGAAGAAACACATTGGTACTTTCCCATGATGAGTGAGTGCTTCAGGATCTCTTGCACTTACATGTGCAGCAGAGTACTGCAATGGAAGCATGCTGGGCCCATAACCCAGAGGTAGGCAGATTGAAACTATCCTCTGCTATATGCATTTTTTTGTTTGTTAATTAAAGTAATCCAAAACTGGGATTGATATTTTGGCTCTTTTATTTTTACTTAAAGTACAATAACTTTTACCATTTTAATTTGTTTTAATAGTATATTGACAGTATTGTTTTCTTTCAAAAATCCACTTAATTTTCTTTACCCTATTATTAAAATGGTAATTGACAAAAACAAACTACATTGTCACCAGAAGAGCAATACAAAATGTACAAGTGATATATTAAAATCATCTTTCCAGCTTGAATTTCAATGATGCATTGGGGCAACGATTTTGTGAGAAACATCTTCACCCTTAAATAAAGATTTTCTTAATTCCTTACCTGTGTGCTAATTAGATATCACCTTGTTTTCACATTAAACAGACTTCCACATGAGAAAGCAGCAAGGATGCAGTGGCGTTAATGTTTCCTGGTGTCAACCTGTATTATTTCAGTAGACATTGAAATGAGGATGCATCTTGCTGCCTTTCCAATGAAGCAAGTTTAATTTAGTAATAGGTGAAAAACCATCCTTACAAAGGTATTAATCAGAGACTTGGCTTTGTGGACACTTTTCAGAGAACAAATTTGTTAGCATAAAAATAAAGCCAGAAAATAAAGAGCTGTTTAATCACTCAATTGGATTTTTCTGCCAGCATATTTTTTTCTCTGCAACCCACTGCTAAATTGTGCTTCCTAGCTGTTTTTATAAAATCACTGAATCAAATCTAACTCTGATTACATCAGAGAAGGCCAGGTACCCTACACAATAAGAGGGGGTTTGAAATTTTGACTTGTCTACTTAAATATCACCAAAATCTGATCACAAGGTCAATTACGTTCCTGGGTGGGATTGAACCACCAACCTTTTGGTTAATAGCCTTACACACTAACCAATTGCACCACAGAGACACTTTGCAAAAAGTACATACTGACAAAGGCTAATAAGCATTCATCAAGAACGTTTCCTAGAAAAACTTTAAAAAGTCAATAATCTGGAGAGTTTTTGTAAGATGTTTCTTCCATCAACCAATGAAGAAACACATTGGTACTTTCCCATGATGAGTGAGTGCTTCAGGATCTCTTGCACTTACATGTGCAGCAGAGTACTGCAATGGAAGCATGCTGGGCCCATAACCCAGAGATAGGCAGATTGAAACTATCCTTTGCTATATGCATTTTTTTTGTTAATTAAAGTAATCCAAAACTGGGATTGATATTTTTGCTCTTTTATTTTTACTTAAAGTACAATAACTTTTACCATTTTAATTTGTTTTAATAGTATATTGACAGTATTGTTTTCTTTCAAAAATCCACTTAATTTTCTTTACCCTATTATTAAAATGGTAATTGACAAAAACAAACTACATTGTCACCAGAAGAGCAATACAAAATGTACAAGTGATATATTAAAATCATCTTTCCAGCTTGAATTTCAATGATGCATTGGGGCAACGATTTTGTGAGAAACATCTTCACCCTTAAATAAAGATTTTCTTAATTCCTTACCTGTGTGCTAATTAGATATCACCTTGTTTTCACATTAAACAGACTTCCACATGAGAAAGCAGCAAGGATGCAGTGGCGTTAATGTTTCCTGGTGTCAACCTGTATTATTTCAGTAGACATTGAAATGAGGATGCATCTTGCTGCCTTTCCAATGAAGCAAGTTTAATTTAGTAATAGGTGAAAAACCATCCCTACAAAGGTGTTAATCAGAGACTTGGCTTTGTGGACACTTTTCAGAGAACAAATTTGTTAGCATAAAAATAAAGCCAGAAAATGAAGAGCTGTTTAATCACTCAATTGGATTTTTTTGCCAGCATATTTCTTTTTCTCTGCAACCCACTGCTAAATTGTGCTTCCTAGCTGTTTTTTATAAAATCACTGAATCAAATCTAACTCTGATTACATCAGAGAAGGCCAGGTACCCTACACAATAAGAGGGGGTTTGAAATTTTGACTTGTCTACTTAAAGATCACCAAAATCTGATCACAAGGTCAATTACGTCCCTGGGTGTGATTGAACCACCAACCTTTTGGTTAGTAGCCGTACACACTAACTGATTGCGCCACAGAGACACTTTGCAGAAGTAAATACTGACAAAGGCTAATAAGCATTCATCTAAAACGTTTCCTAGAAAAACTTTAAAAAGTCAATAATCTGGAGAGTTTTTGTAAGATGTTTCTTCCATCAACCAACGAACAAACACATTGGTACTTTCCCATGATGAGTGAGTGCTTCAGGATCTCTTGCGCTTACATGTGCAGCAGAGTACTGCAATGGAAGCATGCAGGGCCCATAACCCAGAGGTAGGCAGATTGAAACTATCCTTTGCTATATGCATTTTTTTTTGTTAATTAAAGTAATCCAAAACTGGGATTGATATTTTTGCTCTTTTATTTTTACTTAAAGTACAATAACTTTTACCATTTTAATTTGTTTTAATAGTATATTGACAGTATTGTTTTCTTTCAAAAATCCACTTAATTTTCTTTACCCTATTATTAAAATGGTAATTGACAAAAACAAACTACATTGTCACCAGAAGAGCAATACAAAATGTACAAGTGATATATTAAAATCATCTTTCTCTAATGTCCTAGTGGATGCTGGGGACTCCGTCAGGACCATGGGGATTAGCGGCTCCGCAGGAGACAGGGCACAAAAATAAAGCTTTAGGATCAGGTGGTGTGTACTGGCTCCTCCCCCTATGACCCTCCTCCAAGCCTCAGTTAGGTTTTTGTGCCCGTCCGAGCAGGGTGCAATCTAGGTGGCTCTCCTAAAGAGCTGCTTAGAAAAAGTTTTTTAGGTTTTTTATTTTCAGTAAGTCCTGCTGGCAACAGGCTCACTGCATCGAGGGACTTAGGGGAGAGAAGTGAACTCACCTGCGTGCAGGATGGATTGGCTTCTTAGGCTACTGGACACCATTAGCTCCAGAGGGAGTCGGAACACAGGTCTCACCCTGGGGTTCGTCCTGGAGCTGCGCCGCCGACCCCCCTTGCAGATGCCGAAGTTGGAAGAGGTCCAGAAGCAGGCGGCAGAAGACTTTTCAGTCTTCCTGAGGTAGCGCACAGCACTGCAGCTGTGCGCCATTGCTGTCAGCACACTTCACACAGCGGTCACGGAGGGTGCAGGGCGTTGGGGGGGCGCCCTGGGCACCAATGTATAATACCTTTTTTATGGCTAAAAATACATCACATATAGCCCTTGAGGCTATATGGATGTATTTAACCCCTGCCAGATCTTACAGTCTCCGGAGAAGAGCCCGCCGAAATAGGGGGCGGGGCTTATTCTCCTCAGCACACAGCGCCATTTTCCTGCTCAGCTCCGCTGTGAGGAAGGCTCCCAGGACTCTCCCCTGCACTGTACTACAGAAACAGGGTAAAACAGAGAGGGGGGGCACTTTTTTGGCGATATTACTATATTTAAGCTGCTATAAGGATACAACACTTATATAGGGTTGTTCCCATATATATTATAGCGCTTGGGTGTGTGCTGGCAAACTCTCCCTCTGTCTCCCCAAAGGGCTAGTGGGGTCCTGTCTTCAATAGAGCATTCCCTGTGTGTCTGCTGTGTGTCGGTACGTGTGTGTCGACATGTATGAGGACGATGTTGGTGTGGAGGCAGAGCAATTGCCGGTAATGGTGATGTCACCCCCTAGGGAGTCGACACCGGAATGGATGGCTTTGTTTATGGAATTACGTGATAATGTCAGCACATTACAAAAATCAGTTGACGACATGAGACGGCCGTCAAACCAGTTGGTACCTGCCCAGGCGTCTCAGACACCGTCAGGGGCTGTAAAACGCCCTTTACCTCAGTCGGTCGACACAGACCCAGACACGGACACTGAATCTAGTGTCGACGGTGAAGAAACAAACGTATTTTCCAGTAGGGCCACACGTTATATGATCACGGCAATGAAGGAGGCTTTGCATATCTCTGATACTACTAGTACCACAAAAAGGGGTATTATGTGGGGGGTGAAAAAACTACCTGTAGTTTTTCCTGAATCAGAGGAATTGAATGATGTATGTGATGAAGCGTGGGTTAACCCAGATAGAAAAGGGCTAATTTCAAAAAAGTTATTGGCATTATA
Organism: Pseudophryne corroboree; assembly: GCF_028390025.1. Lineage (NCBI taxonomy): Eukaryota > Metazoa > Chordata > Amphibia > Anura > Myobatrachidae > Pseudophryne > Pseudophryne corroboree. Next base: position 797,993 of record NW_026968477.1, on the reverse strand, counting down.
CCCTTTCCCGCCAGAGGTTAGGGCGCGCTGGGAAACACCCCCTAAGGTGGATAAGGCGCTCACACGCTTATCAAAACAAGTGGCGTTACCGTCTCCTGATACGGCCGCCCTCAAGGATCCAGCTGATAGGAGGCTGGAAACTACTCTAAAAAGTATATACACACATACTGGTGTTATACTGCGACCAGCCATCGCCTCAGCCTGGATGTGCAGTGCTGGAGTGGTCTGGACGGATTCCCTGACTGAAAATATTGATACCCTGGATAGGGACAGTATTTTACAGACTTTAGAGCAATTAAAGGATGCTTTTCTTTATATGCGAGATGCTCAGAGGGATATTTGCACTCTGGCATCGAGAGTAAGTGCGATGTCCATATCTGCCAGAAGAAGTTTATGGACACGACAGTGGTCAGGTGATGCGGATTCCAAACGGCATATGGAAGTATTGCCGTATAAAGGGGAGGAATTATTTGGCGTCGGTCTATCGGATTTGGTGGATCGTCTGCTTCGAAGCAGGAGCACCCAGCTTGTTGGGTGCATACAGTATAAACAGCGAGTCAGATTTTCTGACTCCAGCCGTCCTTGAAATATATATTTTCAATGCCCTGACAACGTCCAGCAACTTGGAATCCTCCAAATCGCTAGTAGCCGCAGGCACCACAATAGGCTGGTTCAGGTGAAACGCTGACACCACCTTAGGCAGAAAATGAGGACGCGTCCGCAGTTCTGCCCTGTCCGAATGGAAAATCAGATATGGGCTTTTATACGATAAAGCCGCCAATTCTGACACTCTCCTGGCTGAAGCCAGGGCCAGTAGCATGGTTACCTTCCATGTAAGATATTTCAAATCCGACGATTTGAGTGGCTCAAACCAATGTGATTTGAGAAAATCCAGAACTACATTAAGGTCCCACGGAGCCACTGGGGGCACAACCGGGGGCTGTATATGTAGTACTCCTTTTACAAAAGTCTGGACTTCAGGAACTGAAGCCAATTCTTTCTGGAAGAAAATCGACAGGGCCGAAATTTGAACCTTAATGGACCCCAACTTGAGGCCCATAGACAATCCTGTTTGCAGGAAATGTAGGAATCGACCCAATTGAAATTCCTCCGTGGGGGCCTTCCTGGCCTCGCACCACGCAACATATTTTCTCCAAATGCGGTGATAATGTTGTGCAGTCACCTCCTTCCTGGCTTTAACCAGTGTAGGAATGACCTTTTCCGGAATGCCTTTTTCCCTTAGAATTCGGCGTTCAACCGCCACGCCGTCAAACGCAGCCGCGGTAAGTCTTGGAATAGACACGGTCCCTGCTGAATCAGGTCCCGTCTTAGAGGTAGAGGCCACGGATTTTCCGTGAGCATCTCCTGAAGTTCCGGGTACCAAGTTCTTCTTGGCCAATCCGGAGCCACGAGTATCGTTCTCACTCCCCTTTGCCGTATAATTCTCAGTACTTTGGGTATGAGAGGCAGAGGAGGAAACACATACACTGACTGGAACACCCACGGTGTTACCAGAGCGTCCACAGCTATTGCCTGAGGGTCTCTTGACCTGGCGCAATACCTGTCCAGTTTTTTGTTGAGGCGAGACGCCATCATATCCACCTTTGGTTTTTCCCAACGGTTCACAATCATGTGGAATACTTCTGGATGAAGTCCCCACTCTCCCGGGTGTAGATCGTGTCTGCTGAGGATGTCTGCTTCCCAGTTGTTCACTCCCGGAATGAACACTGCTGACAGTGCTATCACATGATCTTCCGCCCAGCGAAGAATCCTTGCAGCTTCTGCCATTGCTCTCCTGCTTCTTGTGCCGCCCTGTCTGTTTACGTGGGCGACTGCCGTGATGTTGTCCGACTGGATCAACACCGGCTGACCCTGAAGCAGGGGTTTTGCCAGGCTTAGAGCATTGTAAATCGCTCTTAGCTCCAGTATATTTATGTGAAGAGACATCTCCAGGCTTGACCATACTCCCTGGAAGTTTCTTCCCTGTGTGACCGCTCCCCAGCCTCTCAGACTGGCATCCGTGGTCATCAGGACCCAGTCCTGTATGCCGAATCTGCGGCCTTCTAACAGATGAGCACTCTGCAACCACCACAGAAGAGACACCCTTGTCCGTGGCGATAAGGTTATCCGCTGATGCATCTGCAGATGCGACCCGGACCATTTGTCCAGCAGATCCCACTGAAAAGTTCGTGCGTGGAATCTGCCGAATGGGATTGCTTCGTAAGAAGCCACCATCTTTCCCAGGACTCTTGTGCATTGATGCACAGACACTTTTCCTGGTTTTAGGAGGTTCCTGACAAGTTCGGATAACTCCTTGGCTTTCTCCTCCGGAAGAAACACCTTTTTCTGAACCGTGTCCAGAATCATTCCCAGGAACAGCAGACGTGTTGTCGGGGTCAACTGAGATTTTGGAAAATTCAGAATCCACCCGTGTTGTTGCAGCACTACTTGGGTTAGTGCTACTCCGTCCTCTAGCTGTTCTCTGGACCTTGCCCTTATCAGGAGATTGTCCAAGTAAGGGATAATTAATACGCCTCTTCTTCGCAGAAGAATCATCATTTCGGCCATTACCTTGGTAAAGACCCGAGGTGCCGTGGACAATCCAAACGGCAGCGTCTGAAACTGATAATGACAGTTTTGCACCACGAACCTGAGGTACCCTTGATGTGAAGGGCAAATTGGGACATGCAGGTAAGCATCTTTTATGTCCAGGGACACCATAAAGTCCCCTTCTTCCAGATTCGCTATCACTGCTCTGAGTGATTCCATCTTGAACTTGAATTTTTGTATGTACAGGTTCAAAGATTTCAGATTTAGAATAGGTCTTACCGAGCCGTACGGCTTCGGTACCACAAATAGCGTGGAGTAATACCCCTTTCCCTGTTGTAGGAGGGGTACCTTGACTATCACCTGCTGAGAAAACAGCTTGTGAATGGCTTCCAATACCGTCGCCCTGTCTGAGGGAGACGTTGGCAAAGCCGACTTTAGGAACCGGCGAGGGGGAGACTTCTCGAATTCCAACCTGTAACCCTGAGATACTACCTGCAGGATCCAGGGGTCCACCTGTGAGCAAGCCCACTGCACGCTGAAATTCTTGATTCGACCCCCCACCGTTCCTGAGTCCGCTTGTAAAGCCCCAGCGTCATGCTGAGGGCTTTGCAGAACCCGCGGAGGGCTTCTGTTCCTGGGAAGGAGCTGCTTGCTGCCCTCTCTTACCCTTTCCTCTGCCTCGGGGCAGATATGACTGTCCTTTTGCCCGCTTGTTCTTATAGGACCGAAAGGACTGCGGCTGAAAAGACGGTGTCTTTTTCTGTTGGGAGGGGGTCTGAGGTAAAAAAGTGGATTTCCCGGCAGTTGCCGTGGCCACCAAATCCGATAGACCGACGCCAAATAATTCCTCCCCTTTATACGGCAATACTTCCATATGCCGTTTGGAATCCGCATCACCTGACCACTGTCGTGTCCATAAACTTCTTCTGGCAGATATGGACATCGCACTTACTCTCGATGCCAGAGTGCAAATATCCCTCTGAGCATCTCGCATATAAAGAAAAGCATCCTTTAATTGCTCTAAAGTCTGTAAAATACTGTCCCTATCCAGGGTATCAATATTTTCAGTCAGGGAATCCGTCCAGACCACTCCAGCACTGCACATCCAGGCTGAGGCGATGGCTGGTCGCAGTATAACACCAGTATGTGTGTATATACTTTTTAGAGTAGTTTCCAGCCTCCTATCAGCTGGATCCTTGAGGGCGGCCGTATCAGGAGACGGTAACGCCACTTGTTTTGATAAGCGTGTGAGCGCCTTATCCACCTTAGGGGGTGTTTCCCAGCGCGCCCTAACCTCTGGCGGGAAAGGGTATAATGCCAATAACTTTTTTGAAATTAGCCCTTTTCTATCTGGGTTAACCCACGCTTCATCACATACATCATTCAATTCCTCTGATTCAGGAAAAACTACAGGTAGTTTTTTCACCCCCCACATAATACCCCTTTTTGTGGTACTAGTAGTATCAGAGATATGCAAAGCCTCCTTCATTGCCGTGATCATATAACGTGTGGCCCTACTGGAAAATACGTTTGTTTCTTCACCGTCGACACTAGATTCAGTGTCCGTGTCTGGGTCTGTGTCGACCGACTGAGGTAAAGGGCGTTTTACAGCCCCTGACGGTGTCTGAGACGCCTGGGCAGGTACCAACTGGTTTGACGGCCGTCTCATGTCGTCAACTGATTTTTGTAATGTGCTGACATTATCACGTAATTCCATAAACAAAGCCATCCATTCCGGTGTCGACTCCCTAGGGGGTGACATCACCATTACCGGCAATTGCTCTGCCTCCACACCAACATCGTCCTCATACATGTCGACACACACGTACCGACACACAGCAGACACACAGGGAATGCTCTATTGAAGACAGGACCCCACTAGCCCTTTGGGGAGACAGAGGGAGAGTTTGCCAGCACACACCCAAGCGCTATAATATATATGGGAACAACCCTATATAAGTGTTGTATCCTTATAGCAGCTTAAATATAGTAATATCGCCAAAAAAGTGCCCCCCCTCTCTGTTTTACCCTGTTTCTGTAGTACAGTGCAGGGGAGAGTCCTGGGAGCCTTCCTCACAGCGGAGCTGAGCAGGAAAATGGCGCTGTGTGCTGAGGAGAATAAGCCCCGCCCCCTATTTCGGCGGGCTCTTCTCCGGAGACTGTAAGATCTGGCAGGGGTTAAATACATCCATATAGCCTCAAGGGCTATATGTGATGTATTTTTAGCCATAAAAAAGGTATTATACATTGGTGCCCAGGGCGCCCCCCCAACGCCCTGCACCCTCCGTGACCGCTGTGTGAAGTGTGCTGACAGCAATGGCGCACAGCTGCAGTGCTGTGCGCTACCTCAGGAAGACTGAAAAGTCTTCTGCCGCCTGCTTCTGGACCTCTTCCAACTTCGGCATCTGCAAGGGGGGTCGGCGGCGCAGCTCCAGGACGAACCCCAGGGTGAGACCTGTGTTCCGACTCCCTCTGGAGCTAATGGTGTCCAGTAGCCTAAGAAGCCAATCCATCCTGCACGCAGGTGAGTTCACTTCTCTCCCCTAAGTCCCTCGATGCAGTGAGCCTGTTGCCAGCAGGACTTACTGAAAATAAAAAACCTAAAAAACTTTTTCTAAGCAGCTCTTTAGGAGAGCCACCTAGATTGCACCCTGCTCGGACGGGCACAAAAACCTAACTGAGGCTTGGAGGAGGGTCATAGGGGGAGGAGCCAGTACACACCACCTGATCCTAAAGCTTTATTTTTGTGCCCTGTCTCCTGCGGAGCCGCTAATCCCCATGGTCCTGACGGAGTCCCCAGCATCCACTAGGACATTAGAGAAAGATGATTTTAATATATCACTTGTACATTTTGTATTGCTCTTCTGGTGACAATGTAGTTTGTTTTTGTCAATTACCATTTTAATAATAGGGTAAAGAAAATTAAGTGGATTTTTGAAAGAAAACAATACTGTCAATATACTATTAAAACAAATTAAAATGGTAAAAGTTATTGTACTTTAAGTAAAAATAAAAGAGCAAAAATATCAATCCCAGTTTTGGATTACTTTAATTAACAAAAAAAAATGCATATAGCAAAGGATAGTTTCAATCTGCCTACCTCTGGGTTATGGGCCCTGCATGCTTCCATTGCAGTACTCTGCTGCACATGTAAGCGCAAGAGATCCTGAAGCACTCACTCATCATGGGAAAGTACCAATGTGTTTGTTCGTTGGTTGATGGAAGAAACATCTTACAAAAACTCTCCAGATTATTGACTTTTTAAAGTTTTTCTAGGAAACGTTTTAGATGAATGCTTATTAGCCTTTGTCAGTATTTACTTCTGCAAAGTGTCTCTGTGGCGCAATCAGTTAGTGTGTACGGCTACTAACCAAAAGGTTGGTGGTTCAATCACACCCAGGGACGTAATTGACCTTGTGATCAGATTTTGGTGATCTTTAAGTAGACAAGTCAAAATTTCAAACCCCCTCTTATTGTGTAGGGTACCTGGCCTTCTCTGATGTAATCAGAGTTAGATTTGATTCAGTGATTTTATAAAAAACAGCTAGGAAGCACAATTTAGCAGTGGGTTGCAGAGAAAAAGAAATATGCTGGCAAAAAAATCCAATTGAGTGATTAAACAGCTCTTCATTTTCTGGCTTTATTTTTATGCTAACAAATTTGTTCTCTGAAAAGTGTCCACAAAGCCAAGTCTCTGATTAACACCTTTGTAGGGATGGTTTTTCACCTATTACTAAATTAAACTTGCTTCATTGGAAAGGCAGCAAGATGCATCCTCATTTCAATGTCTACTGAAATAATACAGGTTGACACCAGGAAACATTAACGCCACTGCATCCTTGCTGCTTTCTCATGTGGAAGTCTGTTTAATGTGAAAACAAGGTGATATCTAATTAGCACACAGGTAAGGAATTAAGAAAATCTTTATTTAAGGGTGAAGATGTTTCTCACAAAATCGTTGCCCCAATGCATCATTGAAATTCAAGCTGGAAAGATGATTTTAATATATCACTTGTACATTTTGTATTGCTCTTCTGGTGACAATGTAGTTTGTTTTTGTCAATTACCATTTTAATAATAGGGTAAAGAAAATTAAGTGGATTTTTGAAAGAAAACAATACTGTCAATATACTATTAAAACAAATTAAAATGGTAAAAGTTATTGTACTTTAAGTAAAAATAAAAGAGCAAAAATATCAATCCCAGTTTTGGATTACTTTAATTAACAAAAAAAATGCATATAGCAAAGGATAGTTTCAATCTGCCTATCTCTGGGTTATGGGCCCAGCATGCTTCCATTGCAGTACTCTGCTGCACATGTAAGTGCAAGAGATCCTGAAGCACTCACTCATCATGGGAAAGTACCAATGTGTTTCTTCATTGGTTGATGGAAGAAACATCTTACAAAAACTCTCCAGATTATTGACTTTTTAAAGTTTTTCTAGGAAACGTTCTTGATGAATGCTTATTAGCCTTTGTCAGTATGTACTTTTTGCAAAGTGTCTCTGTGGTGCAATTGGTTAGTGTGTAAGGCTATTAACCAAAAGGTTGGTGGTTCAATCCCACCCAGGAACGTAATTGACCTTGTGATCAGATTTTGGTGATATTTAAGTAGACAAGTCAAAATTTCAAACCCCCTCTTATTGTGTAGGGTACCTGGCCTTCTCTGATGTAATCAGAGTTAGATTTGATTCAGTGATTTTATAAAAACAGCTAGGAAGCACAATTTAGCAGTGGGTTGCAGAGAAAAAAAATATGCTGGCAGAAAAATCCAATTGAGTGATTAAACAGCTCTTTATTTTCTGGCTTTATTTTTATGCTAACAAATTTGTTCTCTGAAAAGTGTCCACAAAGCCAAGTCTCTGATTAATACCTTTGTAAGGATGGTTTTTCACCTATTACTAAATTAAACTTGCTTCATTGGAAAGGCAGCAAGATGCATCCTCATTTCAATGTCTACTGAAATAATACAGGTTGACACCAGGAAACATTAACGCCACTGCATCCTTGCTGCTTTCTCATGTGGAAGTCTGTTTAATGTGAAAACAAGGTGATATCTAATTAGCACACAGGTAAGGAATTAAGAAAATCTTTATTTAAGGGTGAAGATGTTTCTCACAAAATCGTTGCCCCAATGCATCATTGAAATTCAAGCTGGAAAGATGATTTTAATATATCACTTGTACATTTTGTATTGCTCTTCTGGTGACAATGTAGTTTGTTTTTGTCAATTACCATTTTAATAATAGGGTAAAGAAAATTAAGTGGATTTTTGAAAGAAAACAATACTGTCAATATACTATTAAAACAAATTAAAATGGTAAAAGTTATTGTACTTTAAGTAAAAATAAAAGAGCCAAAATATCAATCCCAGTTTTGGATTACTTTAATTAACAAACAAAAAAATGCATATAGCAGAGGATAGTTTCAATCTGCCTACCTCTGGGTTATGGGCCCAGCATGCTTCCATTGCAGTACTCTGCTGCACATGTAAGTGCAAGAGATCCTGAAGCACTCACTCATCATGGGAAAGTACCAATGTGTTTCTTCGTTGGTTGATAGAAGAAACAACTTACAAAAACTCTCCAGATTATTGACTTTTTTAAGTTTTTCTAGGAAACGTTTTAGATGAATGCTTATTAGCCTTTGTCAGTATGTACTTTTGCAAAGTGTCTCTGTGGTGCAATCAGTTAGTGTGTACGGCTATTAACCAAAAGGTTGGTGGTTCAATCCCACCCAGGGACGTAATTGACCTTGTTATCAGATTTTGGTGATCTTTAAGTAGACAAGTCAAATTTCATACCCCCTGTTATGGTGTAGGGTACCTGGCCTTCTCTGATGTAATCAGAGTTAGATTTGATTCAGTGATTTTATAAAAACATCTAGGAAGCACAATTTAGCAGTGGGTTGCAGAGAAAAAGAAATATGCTGGCAAAAAAATCAAATTGCGTGATTAAACAGCTCTTAATTTTCTTGCTTTATTTTTATGCTAACAAATTTGTTCTCTGAAAAGTGTCCACAAAGCCAAGTCTCTGATTAACACCTTTGTAGGGATGGTTTTTCACCTATTACTAAATTAAACTTGCTTCATTGGAAAGGCAGCAAGATGCATCCTCATTTCAATGTCTACTGAAATAATACAGGTTGACACCAGGAAACATTAACGCCACTGCATCCTTGCTGCTTTCTCATGTGGAAGTCTGTTTAATGTGAAAACAAGGTGATATCTAATTAGCACACAGGTAAGGAATTACGAAAATCTTTATTTAAGGGTGAAGATGTTTCTCACAAAATTGTTGCCCCAATGCATCATTGAAATTCAAGCTGGAAAGATGATTTAATATATCACTTGTACATTTTGTATTGCTCTTCTGGTGACAATGTAGTTTTTTTTGTCAATTACCATTTTAATAACAGGGTAAAGAAAATTAAGTGGATTTTTGAAAGAAAACTATACTGTCAATATACTATTAAAACAAATTAAAATGGTAAAAGTTATTGTACTTTAAGTAAAAATAAAAGAGCAAAAATATTAATCCCAGTTTTGATTACTTAAATTAACAAAAAAAATGCATATAGCAAAGGATAGTTTCAATCTGCCTACCTCTGGGTTATGGGTCCAGCATGCTTCCATTGCAGTACTCTGCTGCACATGTAAGTGCAAGAGATCCTGAAGCACTCACTCATCATGGGAAAGTACCAATGTGTTTATTCGTTGGTTGATGGAAGAAACATCTTACAAAAACTCTCCAGATTATTGATTTTTTAATGTTTTTCTAGGAAACGTTCTAGATGTATGCTTATTAGCCTTTGTCAGTATGCACTTTTTGCAAAGTGTCTCTGTGGCGCAATCGGTTAGTGTGTTCGGCTATTAACCAAAAGGTTGGTGGTTCAATCCCACCCAGGGACGTAATTAAACTTGTGATCAGATTTTGGTGATATTTAAGTAGACAAGTCAAAATTTCAAACCCCCTCTTATGGTGTAGGGTACCTGGCCTTCTCTGATGTAATCAGAGTTAGATTTGATTCAGTGATTTTATAAAAAACAGCTAGGAAGCACAATTTAGCAGTGGGTTGCAGAGAAAAAAAATATGCTGGCAGAAAAATCCAATCGAGTGATTAAACAGCTCTTCATTTTCTGGCTTTATTTTTATGCTAACAAATTTGTTCTCTGAAAAGTGTCCACAAAGCCAAGTCTCTGATTAACACCTTTGTAAGGATGGTTTTTCACCTATTACTAAATTAAACTTGCTTCATTGGAAAGGCAGCAAGATGCATCCTCATTTCAATGTCTACTGAAATAATACAAGTTGACACCAGGAAACATTAACGCCACTGCTTTCTTGCTGCTTTCTCATGTGGAAGTCTGTTTAATGTGAAAACAAGGTGATATCTAATTAGCACACAGGTAAGGAATTAAGAAAATCTTTATTTAAGGGTGAAGATGTTTCTCACAAATTTGTTGACCCAATGCATCATTGAAATTCAAGCTGGAAAGATGATTTTAATATATCACTTGTACATTTTGTATTGCTCTTCTGGTGACAATGTAGTTTGTTTTTGTCAATTACCATTTTAATAATAGGGTAAAGAAAATGAAGTGGATTTTTGAAAGGAGAGGTACCTTGACTATCACCTGCTGCAAATACAGCTTGTGAATTTGCCTCTATCACAGCCTCCCTGTCCAAGGGAGATGTTGGCAAGGCAGATTTTAGGAAACGGAGAGGGGGAGACGTCTCGAATTCCAGCTTGAATCCCTGAGACACTACTTGTAGAATCCAGGGATCCACCTGTGAGCAAGCCCACTGATTGCTGAAGCACTTGAGACGGGCCCCCACCGCACCTGGCTCCACCAGTGGAGCCCCAGCGTCATGCTGTGGACTTAGCGGAAGCGGGGGAGGACTTTTGTTCCTGGGAACTGGCTGTATATATATATATATATATATATATGCACACACACTCATGTATATACATGTATACACAAATACACGTATGTACATGTTTATGTATGTATAATACACTGATAGAGTACATTATATTTATGAATTAATTGCTTCCCGATTCTGCAGCAGCATCATCAGCACCATCAGTGTTACTCACAGTCACTTCACACTGACTGCTGCACAACACATCACTTAATTTCCGGGCCGCCCGCCACCTGGTGAAGAGACATGGGAGATGAAAGACCAGCAGTGCCACGTTGAGCGGAAGTATTGTGAATTAGTTACCCACACACTCCTTGTGACACCTGCTCCCCGTCTGCCCTCCCACCCGCCGCCTGCCATCCGGAACCCGCACTGACAAGTAAGTCTCAGCAGAATGTGTCTGCCGGCGGCTCCCAGTCCCCCCTAGAGGAACACTGCCAGTGGTGTGGCAGCCGCGGCAAACTAGGACTGAGAGACCGCAGCGGGAGGAAAGCACGGGTGGGCGGGAGGAGAGCATAGGCGGACATCACCACGTCACATTGCAAGGTGACACCAGTCCCCCCAGTGAGGCCGCCGACGAATGCACTCAGCATAGTATTAGCAGCAGACAGAGGGGGGGCGGGCGCAGCGGTGGTGGGAGGTACGGAAATGAGCTACAGGCTAGGCTCCACCGATCACACACTCAGCGATCACTGTGCCACAGCAAGCGTGGCGTGCAGCGGTGCTGGACATTAGGGAGTGCCTGTGCGCACCAGGCACCCCCTGTACGCACGCCTATGCGCTACCACCCCCCATATGCCACACTACATCACTATGCTATAGCCCTCCCATATGCTGCACTTCATAGTTACACTATACCCCCCATACAACATACTACATCACCACACTACACTACTCACAATAAAATTAAAACATCCCAGTTCCTCATTCTTAATGAGCTCACGTGAGTTCTCTCCCCAACGGAGCTCCAGACCAAGTAACAATGAAGACACCAGCAGCGTGTAGGGGGCAGGCCTGGTCCACTTGTCAGGAGAGAGCAGTCACTGGAGGGTAAGAAGGGGGCGGGGCCTAGTCCTACAGACGGGAGAGAGCACAGACAGGAGAGAGCAAGGTACAGGGGTAGAAGGGGACGGCTGATGTGAAGAAGGGGGCGGGGCCTATTCTTGCATCCTTTCAAAATTCGACATTTGACAAATTCGACTTTTCTGCAATGGTACAAATGCGGCAATTTAACAAAAGTATATTCAATTGAAGTTTGTAAATTCGACAACAGTGCTTTTAAACAGTAAATTCGTCATTTTCAATCCGCCACACTTTGCAGGCGGAATCTAATAAAAAAAATGTAAAACATGTTTTTTTTGGGGTAATAGCATATCTATTTATATTAGAAGGGATTAGGTACTTGGTTTGTCTTTTTTGGAGGCACAAGTATTATTTATATATTTTTTAAAAGATTATTATTATTTTTTTTTTTTTAAATGGAATGTGAAAAACCCGGAAAAGAAAAATTGCGTGCGGTCCCCCCTCCAAAGCATAACCAGCCTCGGGCTCTTCGAGCCGGTCCTGGTTCTAAAAATCCGGGGGAAAAACGGACAGGGGATCCCCCGTATTTTTAAAACCAGCTCCGGGCTCTGCGCCTGGTGCTGGTGCAAAAAATACGGGGGACAAAAAGAGTAGGGTCCCCCATTATTTTTACACCAGCATCGGGCTCCACTAGCTGGACAGATAATGCCACAGCCGGGGGTCACTTTTATACAGTGCCCTGCGGCCGTGGCATTAAATATCCAACTAGTCACCCCTGGCCGGGGTACCCTGGGGGAGTGGGGACCCCTTCAATCAAGGGGTCCCCCCCCAGCCACCCAAGGGCCAGGGGTGAAGCCCGGGGCTGTCCCCCCCATCCAAGGGCTGCGGATGGGAGGCTGATAGCCTTGAGAAAATTGAAAGAATATTGTTTTTTCCAGTAGTACTACAAGTCCCAGCAAGCCTCCCTCGCAATCTGGTACTTTGAGAACCACAAGTACCAGCATGCGGGAGAAAAACGGGCCCGCTGGTACCTGTAGTTCTACTGGGGAAAAAATACCCAAATAAAAACAGGACACAGACACCGTGAAAGTATAACTTTATTTCACACCTGCCGACACACACATACTTACCTATGTTGACACGAAGCAGTCGGTCCTCTTCTCCAAGTAGAATCCACGGGTACCTGAAAATAAAAATAAGATTTTACTTACCGATAAATCTATTTCTCATAGTCCGTAGTGGATGCTGGGACTCCGTCAGGACCATGGGGAATAGCGGCTCCGCAGGAGACAGGGCACAAAATTTAAAAGTTTGACCACTAGGTGGTGTGTACTGGCTCCTCCCCCTATGACCCTCCTCCAAGCCTCAGTTAGGATACTGTGCCCGGACGAGCGTACACAATAAGGAAGGATTTTGAATCCCGGGTAAGACTCATACCAGCCACACCAATCACACCGTACAACTTGTGATCTGAACCCAGTTAACAGTATGATAACGTAGGAGCCTCTGAAAAGATGGCTCACAACAATAAACAACCCGATTTTTTTGTAACAATAACTATGTACAAGTATTGCAGACAATCCGCACTTGGGATGGGCGCCCAGCATCCACTACGGACTATGAGAAATAGATTTATCGGTAAGTAAAATCTTATTTTCTCTGACGTCCTAGTGGATGCTGGGACTCCGTCAGGACCATGGGGATTATACCAAAGCTCCCAAACGGGCGGGAGAGTGTGGATGACTCTGCAGCACCGAATGAGAGAACTCCAGGTCCTCCTTAGCCAGGGTATCAAATTTGTAGAATTTTACAAACGTGTTCTCCCCTGACCACGTAGCTGCTCGGCAGAGTTGTAATGCCGAGACCCCTCGGGCAGCCGCCCAAGATGAGCCCACCTTCCTTGTGGAGTGGGCATTGACAGATTTAGGCTGTGGCAGGCCTGCCACAGAATGTGCCAGTTGAATTGTGCTACAAATCCAACGAGCAATCGTCTGCTTCGAAGCAGGAGCACCCAGCTTGTTGGGTGCATATAGTATAAACAGCGAGTCAGATTTTCTGACTCCAGCCGTCCTTGAAATATATATTTTCAATGCTCTGACAACGTCCAGCAACTTGGAATCCTCCAAATCGCTAGTAGCCGCAGGCACCACAATAGGCTGGTTCAGGTGAAACGCTGATACCACCTTAGGCAGAAAATGAGGACGCGTCCTCAATTCTGCCCTGTCCGAATGGAAAATCAGATATGGGCTTTTATACGACAAAGCCGCCAATTCTGACACTCTCCTGGCTGAAGCCAGAGCCAGTAGCATGGTTACTTTCCATGTAAGATATTTCAAATCTACCGATTTGAGTGGCTCAAACCAATGGGATTTGAGAAAATCCAAAACTACATTGAGATCCCACGGTGCCACTGGGGGCACAACCGGGGGCTGTATATGTAGTACTCCTTTTACAAAAGTCTGGACTTCAGGAACTGAAGCCAATTCTTTCTGGAAGAAAATCGACAGGGCCGAAATTTGAACCTTAATGGACCCTAATTTGAGGCCCATAGATAATCCTGTTTGCAGGAAATGTAGGAATCGACCCAGTTGAAATTCCTCTGTCGGGGCCTTCCTGGCCTCACACCATGCAACATATTTTCTCCAAATGCGGTGATAATGTTGTGCAGTCACCTCCTTCCTGGCTTTGACCAGGGTAGGGATGACCTCTTCCGGAATGCCTTTTTCCTTTAGGATCCGGCGTTCAACCGCCATGCCGTCAAACGCAGCCGCGGTAAGTCTTGGAATAGACACGGTCCCTGCTGAAGCAGATCCCTTCTTAGAGGTAGAGGCCACGGATCTTCCGTGAGCATCTCCTGAAGTTCCGGGTACCAAGTCCTTCTTGGCCAGTCCGGAGCCACTAGTATCGTTCTTACTCCCCTTTGCCGTATAATTCTCAGTACCTTGGGTATGAGAGGCAGAGGAGGAAACACATACACTGACTGGTACACCCATGGTGTTACCAGAGCGTCCACAGCTATTGCCTGAGGATCTCTTGACCTGGCGCAATACCTGTCCAGTTTTTTGTTTGTTTACGTGGGCGACTGCCGTGATGTTGTCCGACTGGATCAACACCGGCTGACCCTGAAGCAGAGGTTTTGCCAGGCTTAGAGCATTGTAGATTGCTCTTAGTTCCAGTATATTTATGTGAAGAGACGTTTCCAGGCTTGACCACACGCCCTGGAAGTTTCTTCCTTGTGTGACCGCTCCCCAGCCTCTCAGGCTGGCATCCGTGGTCACTAGGACCCAGTTCTGTATGCCGAATCTGCGGCCCTCCAACAGATGAGCACTCTGCAACCACCATAGCAGAGAGACCCTTGTCCTTGTCGACAATTTTATCCGCTGATGCATCTGCAGATGCGATCCGGACCATTTGTCTAGCAGATCCCACTGAAAAATTTGTGCATGGAATCTGCCGAATGGAATCGCTTCGTAAGAAGCCACCATTTTTCCCAGGACTCTTGTGCATTGATGCACAGACACTGTCCCTGGTTTTAGGAGGTTCCTGACTAGTTCGGATAACTCCCTGGCTTTCTCCTCTGGAAGAAATACCTTTTTCTGAACAGTGTCCAGAATCATCCCTAGGAACAGCAGACGTGTCGTCGGGATCAGTTGGGATTTTGAAAAATTCAGAATCCACCCGTGCTGTTGGAGCACTACTTGAGTTAGTGCTATTCCGACCTCCAGCTGTTCTCTGGATCTTGCCCTTATCAGGAGATCGTCCAAGTAAGGGATAATTAATACGCCTTCTCTTCGAAGAAGGATCATAATTTCGGCCATCACCTTGGTAAAGACCCTGGGTGCCGTGGACAATCCAAACGGCAGCGTTTGAAACTGATAATGACAGTTTTGTACCATGAACCTGAGGTACCCTTGGTGTGAAGGGCAAATTGGGACATGAAGGTAAGCATCCTTGATGTCCAAGGACACCATAAAATCCCCTTCTTCCAGATTCGCTATCACTGCTCTGAGTGACTCCATCTTGAACTTGAATTTTTGTATGTACAGGTTCAGAGATTTCAGATTTAAAATAGGTCTTACCGAGCCGTCCGGCTTCGGTACCACAAATAGTGTGGAGTAATACCCCTTTCCCTGTTGTAGAAGGGGTACCTTGACTATCACCTGCTGAGAATACAGCTTGTGAATGGCTTCCAATACCGTCGCCCTGTCGGAGGGAGACGTTGGCAAAGCAGACTTTAGGAACCGGCGAGGGGGAGACTTCTCGAATTCCAACCTG
This sequence comes from Pseudophryne corroboree, assembly GCF_028390025.1. Lineage (NCBI taxonomy): Eukaryota > Metazoa > Chordata > Amphibia > Anura > Myobatrachidae > Pseudophryne > Pseudophryne corroboree. The sequence continues at coordinate 782,220 of NW_026968477.1, read as the reverse complement.
TAACCCTGAGATACTACCTGCAGGATCCAGGGGTCCACCTGCGAGTGAGCCCACTGTGCGCTGAAATTCTTGAGGCGACCCCCCACCGCCCCTGAGTCCGCTTGTAAGGTCCCAGCGTCATGCTGAGGCCTTTGCAGAAGCCGGGGAGGACTTCTGCTCCTGGGAAGGGGCTGCTTGGTGCAGTCTCTTACCCTTTCCTTTGCCTCGGGGCAAATATGAATGTCCTTTTGCTCGCTTGTTCTTATAGGAACGAAAGGACTGCGGCTGAAAAGACTGCGTCTTTTTCTGTTGGGAGGGGACTTGAGGTAAAAAGGTGGACTACCCGGCTGTTGCCGTGGCTACCAAATCCGATAGACCGACCCCAAATAATTCCTCCCCTTTATACGGCAATACTTCCATATGCCGTTTGGAATCCGCATCGCCTGACCACTGTCGTGTCCATAGACTTCTTCTGGCAGATATGGACATCGCACTTACTCTTGATGCCAGAGTGCAGATATCTCTCTGTGTATCTCGCATATAAAGGAATGCATCCTTTAATTGTTCTATAGTCAATAAAATACTGTCCCTATCCAGGGTATCAATATTTTCAGTCAGGGAATCCGACCAAGCCACCCCAGCACTGCACATCCAGGCTGAGGCGATTGCTGGTCGCAGTATAACACCAGTATGTGTGTATATACTTTTTAGAGTATTTTCCAGCCTCCTATCAGCTGGATCCTTGAGGGCGGCCGTATCAGGAGACGGTAACGCCACTTGTTTGGATAAACGTGTGAGCACCTTGTCCACCCTAGGGGGTGTTTCCCAGCGCGCCCTAACCTCTGGCGGGAAAGGGTATAATGCCAATAACTTCTTTGAAATTAGCAGTTTTTTATCAGGGGTAACCCACGCTTCATCACACACGTCATTCAATTCCTCTGATTCAGGAAAAACTACAGGTAGTTTTTTCAGACCCCACATAATACCCCTTTTTGTGGTACTTGCAGTATCAGAGATATGCAAAGCCTCCTTCATTGCCGTGATCATATAACGTGTGGCCCTACTGGAAAATACGTTCGTTTCTTCACCGTCGACACTAGATTCGGTGTCCGTGTCTGGGTCTGTGTCGACCGACTGAGGCAAAGGGCGTTTTACAGCCCCTGACGGTGTTTGAGACGCCTGTACAGGTACTAATTGGTTTGTCGGCCGTCTCATGTCGTCAACCGACTTTTGCAGCGTGCTGACATTATCACGTAATTCCATAAACAAAGCCATCCATTCCGGTGTCGACTCCCTAGGGGGTGACATCACCATTACCGGCAATTGCTCCGCCTCCACACCAACATCGTCCTCATACATGTCGACACACACGTACCGACACACAGCAGACACACAGGGAATGCTCTGATAGAAGACAGGACCCCACTAGCCCTTTGGGGAGACAGAGGGAGAGTTTGCCAGCACACACCAAAGCGCTATAATTATATAGGAACAACCTTATATAAGTGTTGTTTCCTTATAGCTGCTTAAATATATATAATATCGCCAAAAAATGCCCCCCCTCTCTGTTTTTTACCCTGTTTCTGTAGTGCAGTGCAGGGGAGAGCCTGGGAGCCTTCCTAGCAGCGGAGCTGTGTAGGAAAATGGCGCTGTGTGCTGAGGAGATAGGCCCCGCCCCCTATTTCGGCGGGCTCTTCTCCCGGTTTTTCTGATACCTGGCAGGGGTGAAATACATCCATATAGCCTCAGGGACTATATGTGATGTATTCTTTTTAGCCAGAAAGGTAATCTCATTGCTGCCCAGGGCGCCCCCCCCAGCGCCCTGCACCCTCAGTGACCGCTGGTGTGAAGTGTGCCTGAGCGCAATGGCGCACAGCTGCAGTGCTGTGCGCTACCTCATGAAGACTGAAAAGCCTTCAGCCGCCGGTTTCTGGACCTCTTCTTACTTCGGCATCTGCAAGGGGGTCGGCGGCGCGGCTCCGGTGACCCATCCAGGCTGTACCTGTGATCGTCCCTCTGGAGCTAGTGTCCAGTAGCCTAAGAAGCAAATCCATCCTGCACGCAGGTGAGTTCACTTCTTCTCCCCTAGGTCCCTCGTTGCAGTGAGCCTGTTGCCAGCAGGACTCACTGAAAATAAGAAACCTATCAAAACTTTTACTCTAAGCAGCTCTTTATGAGAGCCACCTAGATTGCACCCTGCTCGGACGGGCACAAAAACCTAACTGAGGCTTGGAGGAGGGTCATAGGGGGAGGAGCCAGTACACACCACCTAGTGGTCAAACTTTTAAATTTTGTGCCCTGTCTCCTGCGGAGCCGCTATTCCCCATGGTCCTGACGGAGTCCCAGCATCCACTAGGACGTCAGAGAAAGATAATTATACTCACCTGATCCAGGTTCCAGATTAAATCCACGTACTTGGCAAAACAACAAACCGAACACCCGGACCAGACGGACTGAAAGGGGTCCCATGTTTACACATGGGACCCCTTTCCACGAATGCAGACATCCGAATCTCGCGGGAATCCGACAGCGGGATGATGACGTTCGGGCGCGCTCGGGTTAGACGAGCAAGGCGGGAAGGTTCGAACCTGCCTCGGACCCATGTAAAATGGGTGAAGTTCGGGGGGTCCGGATTCCGACGAACCGAACCCACTCATCACTAGATGTACGTGTGTGTCAGGTGCCGTGCGCGTACGTACGTACGTACGTACGTACGTACGTGTGTGTCAGGTGTCGTGCGTGTACGTGTGTGTGTGTGTGTGTGTGTGTCAGGTGGCGCGTACCTACATGTGTGTATGTCAGGTGCTGTGCATGTGTGTACGTACACGCGTGTATGTGTCAGGTGCCGCGCGTGTACGTGTGTGTGTGTGTGTGTGTGTGCCAGGAGCCACGCGTGTACATGCGTGAGGGTGTCAGGAGCCGCGCGTATACGTACATACATGTAGGTTTCAGGTGCCGCGCGTATACATACGTGTGTGTGTCAGGAGCCAAGCGTGTACGTACATGTGTGTGTGTCAGGAGCAACGCGCGTGTGTGTCAGGAGCCACACGTGTGCATACGTGTGTGTGTCAGGTGCCACACATGTACGTACGTACGTACGTACGTGTGTGTGTGTGTCAGGTGCCGCGCGTGTACGTGTGTGTGTCAAGTGCCGCGTGTGTACGTACGTATGTGTGTGCCTGGAGCCGCGCGTGTACATACATGTGTGTGTGTGTGTGTCTCAGGTGCTGTACGTGTATGTGTGTGTCTCAGGTGCTGCACGTGTATATGTGTGTATTTCAGGTGCTGCATTTGTATGCGTCAGCTGCCACGTGGGTTTCAGGTGTTGAGCGTGTATGTGTTTGTGTCAGCTGTTGCATCTGTATGTGTGTGACTGTCAGGTGCTGCGCGTGTATGTGTGTGTCAGGTGCTGTTCATGTATGTGGGAGTGGCAGGTGCTGCATGTGTATATATGTGTGAGTGGCAGGTGCTGCGTGTGTATACGAGTGTGTGTGAGGTGCTGCGAGTGTATGTGTGTGTTAGGTGCTCTGAGTGTATATGATTGTGTGTCAGGTGCTGTGCGTGTGTGCGTTAAATGCCACATGTATATATGTGTGTCAGGTGCTGCGTGTGTGTGTGTGTGTGTGTGTGTGTGTGTGTCAGGTGCTGCATGTTTGTATGTGTGTGTGTGTGTGTCAGGTGCTGCATGTCTGTATGTGTGTGTGTGTGTGTCAGGCGCTGCATGTCTGTGTGTGTGTGTGTGTGTGTGTGTGTCAGGTGCTGCATGTCTGTATATGTGTGTGGGTGTGTCAGGTGATGCATGTCTGTGTGTGTGGGTGTGTCAGGTGATGCATGTGTGTGTGTGGGTGTGTCAGGTGCTGCATGTCTGTGGGTGTGTGTGTCTGTCAGGTGCTCATGTGTGTGTCAGGTGCTGCATGTCTGCGTGTGTGTGTGTCAGGCGCTGTATGTCTGCGTGTGTGTGTCAGGCACTGCATATCTGTGTCAGGTGCTGTGTGTGTGTGCGTGTGTGTCAGGTGCTGCGTGTCTGCGTGTGTGTCAGGTGCTGCGTGTCTGCGTGTGTGTCAGGCGCTGCGTGTCTGCGTGTGTGTCAGGCGCTGCGTGTCTGCGTGTGTGTCAGGCGCTGCGTGTCTGCGTGTGTGTCAGGCGCTGCGTGTCTGTCAGGCGCTGCGTGTCTGCGTGTGTGTCAGGCGCTGCGTGTGTGTCAGGCGCTGCGTGTGTGTCAGGTGCTGCGTGTGTGTCAGGCGCTGCGTGTCCGCGTGTGTGTCAGGCGCTGCGTGTCTGCGTGTGTGTCAGGCGCTGCGTGTGTGTCAGGCGCTGCGTGTCTGCGTGTGTGTCAGGCGCTGCGTGTCTGCGTGTGTGTCAGGCGCTGCGTGTGTGTCAGGCTCTGCGTGTGTGTCAGGCGCTGCGTGTCTGCGTGTGTGTCAGGCGCTGCGTGTCTGCGTGTGTGTCAGGCGCTGCGTGTCTGCGTGTGTGTCAGGCGCTGCGTGTCTGCGTGTTTGTGTGTCAGGTGCTGCGTGTGTGTGTCAGGTGCTGCGTGTGTGTGTGTGTGTCAGATGCTGCGTGTCTGCGTGTGTGTCAGGTGCTGCGTGTGAGTATGTCAGGTGCTGCGTGTGTCAGGAGCATGTGAGTGTCAGGTGCGTGTGTGTGTCAGGCGCTGCGTGTGTCAGGCGCTGCGTGTGTCAGGCGCTGCCTGTGCGTGTGCGTGTGTGTCAGGCGCTGCCTGTGCGTCAGGCGCTGAGTGTCTGTGTGTGTCAGGCGCTGCGTGTCTGTGTGTGTCAGGCGCTGCGTGTCTGTCAGGCGCCGCGTGTCTGTCAGGCGCCGCGTGTGCGTCAGGCGCCGCGTGTGCGTCAGGCGCCGCGTGTGAGTCAGGCGCCGCGTGTGCGTCAGGCGCCGCATGTCTATGTGCGTCAGGCGCCGCGTGTGAGTGTGTGCGTGTGTGTCAGGTCCGTCTGTGTGTCAGGTGCTGCGTGTGTGTCAGGTGCTGCGTGTGAGTGTGTGTGCGCGTGTGTCAGGTCCGTGTGAGTGTCAGGTGCTGTGTGTGTCAGGTGCTGTGTGTGTGCGTGTGTGTCAGGTGCTGTGTGTGTGTGTGTGTGTGTGTGTGTCAGGTGCTGTGTGTGTGCGTGTGTGTCAGGCGCTGCATATGCGTATGCGTGTCAGGCGTTGCATGTCTGTGTGTGTCAGGCGCTGCGTGTCTGGGGGGGGTGGCCGGACACACAGCAGAGAGGGGGGGGGTGGTGGCTGGACACACAGCAGAGAGGGGAGGGTGACCGGACACACGGCAGGGAGGGGAGGGGGTAGGGGGTGGCCGAACACAGCGGGAAGAGGGGGGAGTTGCCGAACACACAGCAGGGGAGGGGAGGGGATGGTGGCCAGACAAACAGCAGGGGAGGGGAGGGGGGGGGAGGGTAGGCCGGACACACAGCAGGGGAGGGGGGGGGTGGCAGGACACACAGCAGGGGAGGGGAGGGTGGCCGGACAAACAGCAGGGAGGGGGGGGGGGTAGGCCGGACACACAGCAGGGGAGGGGGGGGTGGCAGGACACACAGCAGGGGAGGGGAGGGTGGCCGGACAAACAGCAGGGAGGGGGGGGGGTAGGCCGGACACACAGCAGGGGAGGGGGGGTGGCTGGACACACAGCAGGGGAGGGGGGGGCTGGACACACAGCAGGTGAGGGGGGGGGGCTGGACACACAGCAGGTGAGGGGGGGGGGCTGGACACACAGCAGGTGAGGGGGGGGCTGGACACACAGCAGGTGAGGGGGGGGCTGGACACACAGCAGGTGAGGGGGGGGCTGGACACACAGCAGGTGAGGGGGGGGGGCTGGACACACAGCAGGTGAGGGGGGGGCTGGACACGCAGCAGGTGAGGGGGGGGGCTTGACACGCAGCAGGGGAGGGGGGGTAGGCCGGACACAGCAGGGGAGGGGAGGGTGGCCGGACACACAGCAGGGGAGGGGAGGGTGGCCGGACACACAGCAGGGGAGGGGAGGGTGGCCGGACAAACAGCAGGGAGGGGGGGGGGTAGGCCAGACACACAGCAGGGGAGGAGGGGGGGGCTGGACACACAGCAGGGGAGGGGGGGGGGCTGGACACACAGCAGGTGAGGGGGGGTAGGCCGGACACACAGCGGGGGGGGGGGGGGGTAGGCCGCCGGACACACAGCAGGGGAGGGGAGGGTGGCCGGACAAACAGCAGGGAGGGGGGGGTAGGCCGGACACACAGCAGGTGAGGGGGGGGGCGTGGCTGGACACACAGCAGGTGAGGGGGGGGGTCTGGACACACAGCAGGGAGGGGGGGGGGGTAGGCCGGACAAACAGCAGGGAGGGGGGGTAGGCCGGACACAGCAGGGAGGGGGGGGGCTGGACACACAGCAGGGGGGGGTAGGCCGGACGCACAGCAGGTGAGGGGGGGGTGGCTGGACACACAGCAGGGAGGGGGGGTAGGCCGGACACACAGCAGGTGAGGGGGGGGGCTGGACACACAGCAGGTGAGGGGGGGGGCGGACACACAGCAGGTGAGGGGGGGGGTGGCTGGACACACAGCAGGGAGGGAAGGGGGTAGGGGGGTGGCCTTATTATAATAACCGTGTGGGGGAGGAGTCTGCGGCGGTGGGTGAATGAGATGTGGGGGCAGGCTGCTAAGGGTGCAGGGGAGGAGGGGAAGGGAGCTGGATGGATCTGAATGTGAGCCGCACGTAAGGGACCATACTGATCCTCCCCACCTCAGCCCGCTGGTGCTGCTGCTGCCTGACTTCTTCCGTGCAGCACAGCTGTCTTCTCCGGCTGCCGCTCCCGCACCCGCTTCAGGTGTGGGGGTACCACACCGCTCAGTAGGCAAGCGCTGTCAGTCAGGAGTCAGCGCTGCACCGGATGTCTCTTCTGGATGTCCTCTGACTTTCTCCTGCGGCGCAACTCCAGCTATTCCTCCCGCTGCGGCTCCCACTTCGGGTAAGGGGACCATATTGCTCAGTAGTGAGCACTTTCGGTAAGCCTGCGGCTGCTATGCCGCTACCCCTCTCCTCCACAGTACTAATGGGTCGCTGCAGTCTGTAAGGGACCGCAGGTGCACACACCCAGGAACCGCTGGCTCTCCTCCCGCCGCCAGCAGCTACTTTTATAACCTCAGCCTGCACGAGACCCCTTCCCTCACTCACTCTCGCTCTCCTGGCTGCCACTGCGCAGCCACAACAAATTGAAAAGCCCTATCTCTATAATGGGGCATATTTCTCTTAATTAAAAAAACCCTATAACTTTCTGAAAAACCACAACCCCAAAAGGCACTACACTGGGGCATACTCTATCTAGTAAAACAAACCCCAAGTCTTAATTCGTCCTCTATCCGGAGTTATGCCTCTATAAACTGACAGTTGGAACTTTAGGTTACTCCCAATTCCTCATTTTTTATTATTTTGCCCTGAAATTTGGCATGCAGCACCGGGTGACGATTCGACACGCCCATGCCAAATTTCAGCTCAGTACGTCCAATCAGTTTTGAGGTGTAGCCCCTCAAACACCATGCCCCCATCTCAGAAGTTCCCTATGGGAGAATTCCGTTTGTTCGATTCAGCCTTAATATAAGGGCACGACCGTGCCCTTATAATATCTATCTATCTATCTATCTATCTATCTATCTATCTATCTATCTATCTATCTATCTATCTATCGTATGTGTGTGTATATATACATCTATACATACATGCGCTAACTAGAGATGATCGGGTTCGGTTCCTCGGAATCCGAACCCGCCCGAACTTCAGCTTTTTTTACACGGATCCGAGCGACTCGGATCTTCCCGCCTTGCTCGGTTAACCCGAGCGCGCCCGAACGTCATCATGACGCTGTCGGATTCTCGCGAGGCTCGGATTCTATCGCGAGACTCGGATTCTATATAAGGAGCCGCGCGTCGCCGCCATTTTCACACGTGCATTGAGATTGATAGGGAGAGGACGTGGCTGGCGTCCTCTCCATTTAGATTAGAAGAGAGAGAGTGAGATTGAGACAGAGACACTTGATTTACTGGAGCTTAGGAGTACTAGAGAGTGCAGAGTTTACTAGTGACTGACCACTGACCAGTGACCACCAGTGCAGTTTTATTTAATATAATCCGTTCTCTGCCTGAAAAAAACGATACACAGTGACTCAGTCACATACCATATCTGTGCTCAGCCCAGTGTGCTGCATCATCTATGTATAATATCTGACTGTGCTCACACAGCTTAATTGTGGGGGAGACTGGGGAGCAGTTATAGGTTATAGCAGGAGCCAGGAGTACATATTATTAAAATTAAACAGTGCACACTTTTGCTGCAGGAGTGCCACTGCCAGTGTGACTGACCAGTGACCTGACCACACTGACCACCAGTATAGTATACTATATTGTGATTGCCTGAAAAAGTTAAACACTCGTCGTGTGACTTGTGTGGTGTTTTTTTATTCTATAAAAAACTCATTCTGCTGACAGACAGTGTCCAGCAGGTCCGTCATTATATAATATATACCTGTCCGGCTGCAGTAGTGATATATATATATTTTTTATATCATTATTTATCATCCAGTCGCAGCAGACACAGTACGGTAGTTCACGGCTGTAGCTACCTCTGTGTCGGCACTCGGCAGTCCATCCATAATTGTATACCACCTACCCGTGGTTTTTTTTTTCTTTCTTCTTTATACATACTACATCTCATTATCATCCAGTCTATATTAGCAGCAGACACAGTACAGTACGGTAGTCCACGGCTGTAGCTACCTCTGTGTCGGCACTCGGCAGTCCATCCATAATTGTATACCACCTACCCGTGGTTTTTTTTTTCTTCTTTATACATACTACATCTCATTATCATCCAGTCTATATTAGCAGCAGACACAGTACAGTACGGTAGTCCACGGCTGTAGCTACCTCTGTGTCGGCACTCGGCAGTCCATCCATAATTGTATACCACCTACCCGTGGTTTTTTTTTTCTTCTTTATACATACTACATCTCATTATCATCCAGTCTATATTAGCAGCAGACACAGTACAGTACGGTAGTCCACGGCTGTAGCTACCTCTGTGTCGGCACTCGGCAGTCCATCCATAATTGTATACCACCTACCCGTGGTTTTTTTTTCTTTCTTCTTTATACATACTACATCTCATTATCAACCAGTCTATATTAGCAGCAGACACAGTACAGTACGGTAGTCCACGGCTGTAGCTACCTCTGTGTCGGCACTCGGCAGTCCGTCCATAATTGTATACCACCTACCCGTGGTTTTTTTTTCTTTCTTCTTTATACATACTACATCTCATTATCATCCAGTCTATATTAGCAGCAGACACAGTACAGTACGGTAGTCCACGGCTGTAGCTACCTCTGTGTCGGCACTCGGCAGTCCATCCATAATTGTATACCACCTACCCGTGGTTTTTTTTTTCTTCTTTATACATACTACATCTCATTATCATCCAGTCTATATTAGCAGCAGACACAGTACAGTACGGTAGTCCACGGCTGTAGCTACCTCTGTGTCGGCACTCGGCAGTCCATCCATAATTGTATACCACCTACCCGTGGTTTTTTTTTCTTTCTTCTATATACATACTACATCTCATTATCATCCAGTCTATATTAGCAGCAGACACAGTACAGTACGGTAGTCCACGGCTGTAGCTACCTCTGTGTCGGCACTCGGCAGTCCATCCATAATTGTATAAAACCTACCCGTGGTTTTTTTTTCTTTCTTCTTTATACATACTACATCTCATTATCATCCAGTCTATATTAGCAGCAGACACAGTACAGTACGGTAGTCCACGGCTGTAGCTACCTCTGTGTCGGCACTCGGCAGTCCATCCATAATTGTATACCACCTACCCGTGGTTTTTTTTTCTTCTTTATACATACTACATCTCATTATCATCCAGTCTATATTAGCAGCAGACACAGTACAGTACGGTAGTCCACGGCTGTAGCTACCTCTGTGTCGGCACTCGGCAGTCCATCCATAATTGTATACCACCTACCCGTGGTTTTTTTTTCTTTCTTCTATATACATACTACATCTCATTATCATCCAGTCTATATTAGCAGCAGACACAGTACAGTACGGTAGTCCACGGCTGTAGCTACCTCTGTGTCGGCACTCGGCAGTCCATCCATAATTGTATACCACCTACCCGTGGTTTTTTTTTCTTTCTTCTTTATACATACTACATCTCTTTATCATCCAGTCTATATTAGCAGCAGACACAGTACAGTACGGTAGTCCACGGCTGTAGCTACCTCTGTGTCGGCACTCGGCAGTCCATCCATAATTGTATACCACCTACCCGTGGTTTTTTTTTCTTTCTTCTTTATACATACATACTACATCTCTTTATCAACCAGTCTATATTAGCAGCAGACACAGTACGGTAGTCCACGGCTGTAGCTACCTCTGTGTCGGCACTCGGCAGTCCGTCCATAATTGTATACCACCTACCCGTGGTTTTTTTTTCTTTCTTCTTTATACATACATACTACATCTCTTTATCAACCAGTCTATATTAGCAGCAGACACAGTACAGTACGGTAGTCCACGGCTGTAGCTACCTCTGTGTCGGCACTCGGCAGTCCATCCATAATTGTATACTAGTATCCATCCATCTCCATTGTTTACCTGAGGTGCCTTTTAGTTGTGCCTATTAAAATATGGAGAACAAAAATGTTGAGGTTCCAAAATTAGGGAAAGATCAAGATCCACTTCCACCTCGTGCTGAAGCTGCTGCCACTAGTCATGGCCGAGACGATGAAATGCCAGCAACGTCGTCTGCCAAGGCCGATGCCCAATGTCATAGTACAGAGCATGTCAAATCCAAAACACCAAATATCAGTAAAAAAAGGACTCCAAAACCTAAAATAAAATTGTCGGAGGAGAAGCGTAAACTTGCCAATATGCCATTTACCACACGGAGTGGCAAGGAACGGCTGAGGCCCTGGCCTATGTTCATGGCTAGTGGTTCAGCTTCACATGAGGATGGAAGCACTCAGCCTCTCGCTAGAAAAATGAAAAGACTCAAGCTGGAAAAAGCACAGCAAAGAACTGTGCGTTCTTCGAAATCCCAAATCCACAAGGAGAGTCCAATTGTGTCGGTTGCGATGCCTGACCTTCCCAACACTGGACGTGAAGAGCATGCGCCTTCCACCATTTGCACGCCCCCTGCAAGTGCTGGAAGGAGCACCCGCAGTCCAGTTCCTGATAGTCAGATTAAAGATGTCAGTGTTGAAGTACACCAGGATGAGGAGGATATGGGTGTTGCTGGCGCTGGGGAGGAAATTGACCAGGAGGATTCTGATGGTGAGGTGGTTTGTTTAAGTCAGGCACCCGGGGAGACACCTGTTGTCCGTGGGAGGAATATGGCCGTTGACATGCCTGGTGAAAATACCAAAAAAATCAGCTCTTCGGTGTGGAAGTATTTCACCAGAAATGCGGACAACATTTGTCAAGCCGTGTGTTCCCTTTGTCAAGCTGTAATAAGTAGGGGTAAGGACGTTAACCACCTCGGAACATCCTCCCTTATACGTCACCTGCAGCGCATTCATAATAAGTCAGTGACAAGTTCAAAAACTTTGGCCGACAGCGGAAGCAGTCCACTGACCAGTAAATCCCTTCCTCTTGTAACCAAGCTCACGCAAACCACCCCACCAACTCCCTCAGTGTCAATTTCCTCCTTCCCCAGGAATGCCAATAGTCCTGCAGGCCATGTCACTGGCAATTCTGACGATTCCTCTCCTGCCTGGGATTCCTCCGATGCATCCTTGCGTGTAACGCCTACTGCTGCTGGCGCTGCTGTTGTTGCTGCTGGGAGTCGATGGTCATCCCAGAGGGGAAGTCGTAAGCCCACTTGTACTACTTCCAGTAAGCAATTGACTGTTCAACAGTCCTTTGCGAGGAAGATGAAATATCACAGCAGTCATCCTACTGCAAAGCGGATAACTGATGCCTTGGCATCCTGGGTGGTGAGAAACGTGGTTCCGGTATCCATCATTACTGCAGAGCCAACTAGAGACTTGTTGGAGGTACTGTGTCCCCGGTACCAAATACCATCTAGGTTCCATTTCTCTAGGCAGGCGATAACGAAAATGTACACAGACCTCAGAAAAAGAGTCACCAGTGTCCTAAAAAATGCAGCTGTACCCAATGTCCACTTAACCACGGACATGTGGACAAGTGGAGCAGGGCAGGGTCAGGACTATATGACTGTGACAGCCCACTGGGTAGATGTATGGACTCCCGCCGCAAGAACAGCAGCGGTGGCACCAGTAGCAGCATCTCGCAAACGCCAACTCTTTCCTAGGCAGTCTACGCTTTGTATCACCGGTTTCCAGAATACGCACACAGCTGAAAACCTCTTACGGCAACTGAGGAAGATCATCGCGGAATGGCTTACCCCAATTGGACTCTCCTGTGGATTTGTGGCATCGGACAACGCCAGCAATATTGTGTGTGCATTAAATATGGGCAAATTCCAGCACGTCCCATGTTTTGCACATACCTTGAATTTGGTGGTGCAGAATTTTTTTAAAAACGACAGGGGCGTGCAAGAGATGCTGTCGGTGGCCAGAAGAATTGCGGGACACTTTCGGCGTACAGGCACCACGTACAGAAGACTGGAGCACCACCAAAAACTACTGAACCTGCCCTGCCATCATCTGAAGCAAGAAGTGGTAACGAGGTGGAATTCAACCCTCTATATGCTTCAGAGGTTGGAGGAGCAGCAAAAGGCCATTCAAGCCTATACAATTGAGCACGATATAGGAGGTGGAATGCACCTGTCTCAAGCGCAGTGGAGAATGATTTCAATGTTGTGCAAGGTTCTGATGCCCTTTGAACTTGCCACACGTGAAGTCAGTTCAGACACTGCCAGCCTGAGTCAGGTCATTCCCCTCATCAGGCTTTTGCAGAAGAAGCTGGAGACATTGAAGGAGGAGCTAACACGGAGCGATTCCGCTAGGCATGTGGGACTTGTGGATGGAGCCCTTAATTCCCTTAACAAGGATTCACGGGTGGTCAATCTGTTGAAATCAGAGCACTACATTTTGGCCACCATGCTCGATCCTAGATTTAAAGCCTACCTTGGATTTCTCTTTCCGGCAGACACAAGTCTGCTGGGGTTGAAAGACCTGCTGGTGAGAAAATTGTCAAGTCAAGCGGAACGCGACCTGTCAACATCTCCTCCTTCACATTCTCCCGCAACTGGGGGTGCGAGGAAAAGGCTCAGAATTCCGAGCCCACCCGCTGGCGGTGATGCAGGGCAGTCTGGAGCGACTGCTGATGCTGACATCTGGTCCGGACTGAAGGACCTGACAACGATTACGGACATGTCGTCTACTGTCACTGCATATGATTCTATCAACATTGAAAGAATGGTGGAGGATTATATGAGTGACCGCATCCAAGTAGGCACGTCACACAGTCCGTACTTATACTGGCAGGAAAAAGAGGCAATTTGGAGGCCATTGCACAAACTGGCTTTATTCTACCTAAGTTGCCCTCCCACAAGTGTGTACTCCGAAAGAGTGTTTAGTGCCGCCGCTCACCTTGTCAGCAATCGGCGTACGAGGTTACATCCAGAAAATGTGGAGAAGATGATGTTCATTAAAATGAATTATAATCAATTCCTCCGCGGAGACATTGACCAGCAGCAATTGCCTCCACAAAGTACACAGGGAGCTGAGATGGTGGATTCCAGTGGGGACGAATTGATAATCTGTGAGGAGGGGGATGTACACGGTGATATATCGGAGGATGATGATGAGGTGGACATCTTGCCTCTGTAGAGCCAGTTTGTGCAAGGAGAGATTAATTGCTTCTTTTTTGGGGGGGGTCCAAACCAACCCGTCATATCAGTCACAGTCGTGTGGCAGACCCTATCACTGAAATGATGGGTTGGTTAAAGTGTGCATGTCCTGTTTTGTTTATACAACATAAGGGTGGGTGGGAGGGCCCAAGGACAATTCCATCTTGCACCTCTTTTTTCTTTTATTTTTCTTTGCGTCATGTGCTGTTTGGGGAGGGTTTTTTGGAAGGGCCATCCTGCGTGACACTGCAGTGCCACTCCTAGATGGGCCCGGTGTTTGTGTCGGCCACTAGGGTCGCTTATCTTACTCACACAGTCAGCTACCTCATTGCGCCTCTTTTTTTCTTTGCGTCATGTGCTGTTTGGGGAGGGTTTTTTGGAAGGGACATCCTGCGTGACACTGCAGTGCCACTCCTAGATGGGCCCGGTGTTTGTGTCGGCCACTAGGGTCGCTTATCTTACTCACACAGTCAGCTACCTCATTGCGCCTCTTTTTTTCTTTGCGTCATGTGCTGTTTGGGGAGGGTTTTTTGGAAGGGACATCCTGCGTGACACTGCAGTGCCACTCCTAGATGGGCCCGGTGTTTGTGTCGGCCACTAGGGTCGCTTATCTTACTCACACAGCGACCTCGGTGCAAATTTTAGGACTAAAAATAATATTGTGAGGTGTGAGGTATTCAGAATAGACTGAAAATGAGTGGAAATTATGGTTTTTGAGGTTAATAATACTTTGGGATCAAAATGACCCCCAAATTCTATGATTTAAGCTGTTTTTTAGGGTTTTTTGAAAAAAACACCCGAATCCAAAACACACCCGAATCCGACAAAAAAAATTCGGTGAGGTTTTGCCAAAACGCGGTCGAACCCAAAACACGGCCGCGGAACCGAACCCAAAACCAAAACACAAAACCCGAAAAATTTCCGGCGCTCATCTCTAGCGCTAACACCTGGACATACACTGATGTACCCACACCTAATATCCATACATACACGCCCTGACACCTGGACATACACCAACATTCCCACACCTGCATCTATACATACACATGCTGACACCTGGACATACACCAACATACAAGCACCTGCATCTATATATACACGCGCTGACAAATGGACATACACCGACGTACCCACACTTGCATCTATACATACATGCACTGACATCTGGACATACAAGCACCTGCATCTATACATACACGCGCTGACACCTGAACCTACACTGACCTTCCCACACCTGCATCTATACATACACATTCTGACACCTGGACATACACAGACGTACCCACACCTGCATCTATACATACACGCGTTGACACCTGGACGTACACTGACGTACACACACCTACATCTATATATGCATGGATGCAAATGTGGGTACGTCTGTATACGTCTAGGTGTAAGCATGTGTATGTATAGATGTTAGGTGTGGGTACATCAGTGTATGTCCAGGTGTCAGCACATGTATGTATAGATTCACATGTGGGTAAGCCGGTGTACGTCCACGTGTCAGCATGTGTAGGTATAGATGCAGGTGTGGGTACGTTGGTGTACGTTTAGGGGTCAGCGTGTTAATGTATAGATGTTGGTGTGTGTATGTCAGTGTACGTACAGATATAGGTGTGTGTGTGTATGTATGTATGTATGTATGTATGTATGTATATGTATAGAGGAAGGTGTGATACATACATATAACACATACATGATAGATACATACATATATCACACACACGATAGATAGATAGATAGATAGATAGATAGATAGAACACATACATACAAGATAGATACATACATACATACATACGTGATAGATACATATATATTCACACACATACGATAGATAGATAGATAGATAGATAGATAGATAGATAGATAGATAGATAGATAGATACATATATATATATATCACAAACATATATGATTCATACATATATCACACACACATACATGATACATACATGAGAAAGACCTGGGATGGTGATGAGGCCAGGGCCCCCTGCTGATGTTGCGTTGAGGAAGGCAGTGTTCCAGGGCGGATGCCAGTCGGGGAGAGCGCCGCGCAGCCCGGGAAAAATACTGCTGAGGAGCTACATCTGGAAGAGCCCCTGGGAGGGAGAGTGCCACATGCCCCATCCTGCGCGGCAGACTCTGCAGGCCTGCACATGGGAAGGGAGGTCTCTGGCCACACGTACTCACCCTTCTGCTGAAGCCCCGCTGCTGTCCCCATCAGCGCTCTCCAGCGGGGAGCGGGGCCAGGATGAACCTCAACCTGTGAGAACTATCTTCATGATCAAGAGATCTCATATGCAAGATAAGTATGTGTTGGGATAGGGCTGGGGAGGGTGGCTGCTCGGGCACACCCCCGTCAAGTTAAGGAGATTTAACTGAGGAAGCACAAGGGAACTCTCGTCTGGGGACAACTGCAGGGAGACCACATCTTTTCAGATGAACATGGGAGGGCGGAAGGCTGCCTAATACTGAAGCACCCTCAGACATTAAACCATATGCAACAACTATTGCAAGCATTCCTGGGGGAAGGTCTGCAGCAGACGGATTTGCATACGGTGATGTCATCCAAGCAGTGGGCCAAAGTTGGCTGGAACCCTCATCTGTATATGAAAAGAGAAAAGGGGCATGCAGGGCATGGCGGCCTTTTGCGGCGCTTGGATAACCCCAAGTTTGCATTAAACACCCCCACCCTCCTTCGGTGTGGGGCTCATGTTGGCCATGCCCAAGCCCCTGAAGCATTCAAGCTGATTTCTTGCAGCAGCTGGGCACTGTAACAGCTTCAGAGCTGCTCTACAAGACAAGTAAAAGGGTGTGGGCCCTGCAGCACCACCTGTAGTTTGCATACACACATATATAGGACAGCATCTCTTATATGCCCCAGGGTCAATAAAATAGTATCCTTGTCTAGGCTATCCATCCCCTCAGATAAGGTATTTGTCCATGCCGCTACAGCACTACACACCCAGGCCGACGCAATTGCCGGTCTGAGTAAGGTACCTGAATGTGTATAAATGGACTTCAGGGTAATCTCCTGTTTGCGGTCAGCACACTCTTTGAGGGTAGCCGTATCCTGGGACGGGAGGGCTACCTTCTTGGATAAGCGTGTTAATGCTTTGTCCACCCTAGGGGAGGATTCCCATCGTAACCTATCCGTTGATGGGAAAGGATACGCCATAAGAATCCTTTTGGAAATCTGCAGTCTTTTATCTGGAGATTCCCAAGCTTTTTCACATAACTCGTTCAGCTCGTGTGAGGGGGGAAAGGTTACCTCAGGCTTCTTTCCCTTGTACATATGTACCCTCTTGTCAGCGACAGGGGGTTCCTCTGTGATGTGCAAAACATCTTTTATTGCCATAATCATAAATCGAATGGATTTTGCCAATTTTGGCTGTAACTTTGCATCATCGTAATCGACACTGGAGTCAGAATCCGTGTCGGTATCTGTGTCAACAATCTGGGATAGTGGGCGCTTATGAGACCCTGACAGTCCCTGCAACATAGGATCAGGCATGGGTTGAAACCCTGACTGTCCCAAAGCTTCTGCCTTGTCTAATCTTTTGTGCAATGAGTTTACACTAGCATTTAAAACATTCCACATATCCATCCAATCAGCTGTCGGCGGAGACACCACATTAATTTGCTCCCGCTCCTCTCTAATATAGCCTTCTTCCTCAGACATGTCGACACACGTGTACCGACACACTTCACACACAGGGAATGCTTTTTCTGAAGACAGTTTCCCCACAAGGCCCTTTGGAGAGACAGAGAGAGAGTATGCCAGCACACCCCCCAGCGCTATATAACCCAGGAATAAAACAGTAACTTAATGTTTGCCCAGTAGTGCTGCTGTATGTAATTTGCAAATTATGTGCCCCCCCCCCCCCCTCTTTTTAACCCTCTTGTCTAACGTGGTATAAGCAGGGTAGAGTCCGGGGAGCTTCCTCTCAGCGGTGCTGTGGAGAAAAAATGGCGCTGGTGAGTGCTGAGGGAGAAGCCCCGCCCCCTCGGAGGCGGGCTTCTGTCCCGCTTAAACTGTAAAATTGGTGGGGGCTTATACATATATAAAGTGCCCAGCTGTATATATGTTATATTTTTGCGAAAGAGGTTTATATTGCTGCCCAGGGCGCCCCCCCTGCGCCCTGCACCCTTACAGTGACCGGAGTATGTGAGGTGTATGGGAGCAAAGGCGCACAGCTGCAGTGCTGTGCGTTACCTCAGTGAAGATCATGAAGTCTTCTGCCGCCTCTGAAGTCTTCTTTTCTTCTCATACTCACCCGGCTTCTATCTTCCGGCTCTGCGAGGGGGACGGCGGCGCGGCTCTGGGACAGATGGCGAGGGTGAGATCCTGCGTACCAATCCCACTGGAGCTAATGGTGTCCAGTAGCCTAAGAAGCAGGACCTTGCAACTCAGAGAGTAGGGCTTCTTCTCTCCCCTCAGTCCCTCGATGAGGGAGTCTGTTGCCAGCAGTGCTCCCTGAAAATGAAAAACCTAACAAAATACTTTCTGTCAGAAAGCTCAGGAGAGCTCCTGAAAAGCACCCAGTCTCCACTGGGTACAGTATCAAACTGAGGTCTGGAGGAGGGGCATAGAGGGAGGAGCCAGTGCACACCCAGAACTAAAGTCTTTCTTAAAGTGCCCATGTCTCCTGCGGAGCCCGTCTATCCCCATGGTCCTTACGGAGTCCCCAGCATCCTCTAGGACGTTAGAGAAAATAGGATTTTAATACCTACCGGTAAATCCTTTTCTCTTAGTCCGTAGAGGATGCTGGGCACCCGTCCCAGTGCGTACTGTGTCTGCAGTTATTAAATGGCCCTTAACTCCAGAACATTTATGTGGAGATGAAAACATCCAAGGAAGACTTGACCATCTTCCTTGGATGTTTTCCCCCTGTGTGACTGCTCTCCAGCCTCAGAGGGTTGCATCCGTGGTCCCTAGGATCCCGTCCTGGATCCCGAACCATCGCCCCTCTAGGTGGTGAGAACTGTGCAGCCACCAATGGAGTGAGATTCTGGTCTTGGAAGACAGGATTATCCTCCGGTGCATGTGTAGGTGGGATCCGGACCACTTGTCCAACAGGTCCCACTGGAACACTCTGGCATGGAACCTGCCAAACTGAATGGCCTCGTAGGCCGCAACCATCTTCCCCAGCAACTGAATGCAATGATGGATTAACACTCTTGCTGGTTTCAGAATTTGTTTGACCAGACTCTGGATCTCCAGAGCCTTTCCACTAGAAGAAAACCTCTTCTGTGTCCAGTATCACTCCCAAAAACAACAACCGCGTCATTGGGACCAACCGCGATTTTGGCAAGTTTAGGAGCCAACCATGTTGTTGAAGAACTGTCAGGGAGAGTAGATGTTTTGCACCAACTGGTCCCTGGATCTCGCCTTTATCAGGAGATCATCCAAGTACGGGATAATTGTGACTCCTTGCTTGCGAAGGAGAACCATCATTTCCGCCATCACCCTGGTGAAAATCCTCGGAGCCGTGGACAGACCAAACGGCAACGTCTGAAATTGGTAATGACAATCCTGAATTGCAAACCTCAGGTAGCTTGATGCAGTGGCTAAATGGGAACATATAAGTAGGCATCCTTTATGTCTACCAAAACCATGAAATCTCCTTTATCCCCCGGACTGGAGATCACTACCCTGAGAGATTCCATCTTGAAATTGAATTTCTTTAGGTAGAAATTAAGGGATTTCAGATTTAAGATTTGTCTGACTGAGCCGTCCGGCTTCGGGACCACGAAGAGGCTTGAATAAAAACCTTCTCCCTGCTGACTAAGGCTGATTTGAACAATCGGTGAGGGGGAACGTCTTGAAACCCCAGTTTGTACCCTTGGGACACTATTTGTAAAACCCACGAGTCCAGGTCCGAATGAATCCAGAACTGACTGAAGAGTTTTAGATGTGCCCCCCACTGGTGCGGGCTCCTGCAAGAGAGCCCCAGCGTCATGCAGTGGATTTGGCAAAAGCAGAGGACGATCTCTGCTCCTGCGATCTTGAAGAGGCTACAGACCTCTTCCCTCTTTTCCTTCCTCTACCTGCAAAGAAAGGGGAATCTTAACTTCTTGCATATCTATTGGGCCGAAATGACTGCGTCAGATAATGATGCGTCTTTATCCGTTGAGAGGGAACATAGGGCAAGAAGGATGACTTACCTGCGGGAGCTGCCGAGATCAAATCAACTAGGCCATCGCCAAACAAGGCTTCACCTTCATAGGGAAGAGACTCCCTTTCTTCTTGGAGTCAGCATCAGCATTCCCTTGGTGAATCCACAATGCCCTCCTATCCGAGACTGCCATGAAATTGGCCCGGTGTAGGATTTTTAAATATGTGTAGTTTACTGTATGCAAAGGTTTAAAACCTTTTAGGAACTGAGATCTAAGGTGTATTACATGTAGTTTAAAAAAAACAAAAAAGGTTTATTTTATGGCAGTAGTTTCCAAACTGGGGTTCTTGCACTGGTAGCATAGTTTGGTGGTCCAGGACCAATTAAAATTATTTATACTTTATTAAATTGGCAAAACCATTCCCTCACAACATAACTGAACCTGAGGATGACATGCTATAAACACAATTTACTTAATTTTATATTTTTTTCTGAATTTCTCAATAAAAAAAACTTTGGCCTAGGGGTGCCGTGAAACAAATTTTGATACTCTAGGGCAGGGGTGTCAAACCCATGGGCCGCATGCCGCCCCCAATGCATCCTTTTGTGGCCCACAGGCCGGGGTCCGACAGGGGTCCTTTTGTGGCCCGATCACCTTGCTTAGAGCGAGGGCAGGAGAGTGCAGCCAGAGTCTTTGCTTTCTATGTGCGGCACCATCTTCCCGAAGAGATCACCGGGAAGATAGTGCCCCTTCCACTGGCTACAGCACAGGTATACTGGGGTGGGGTAGCAAACTGGGGGCCCCAATGGGCCCCTCCAGCAGTCCCTCTACCAAAACACGTCTTTTGGTGGTTTTGCGGTGTTGTTATAACTACATGGTGACGATACTGTAGCACAGAGATTTTCAACCATTTACAACTCACGTCACACAGAACAAGATTTAAATATTGACAAGGCACACTGAAATATAATGGTGATGCATGGTGCAGTATCGTGTCCTAGGATGTCATGTCGCAGCTTCTCCATAGGTAACGCCTGAACAGGCCCGGTGACAGGGGGGACAAAGGGGACACTTGTTCAGGGCTCCAAGTATTAAGAACAGAAATAATGGGGCCACAGTGCCAATATTGCTTTTTAAAGTGTATCCACCAACTGCTCAATTTAAGAAGGAAAACAATTAACAGGCCAACTAAACCCTCCCCCCTCCTTTTACCCCATCACTTTGTCCAGTCCCTGTGGTCCATACTGTATTGCCATTATTATGCATGTTGCTGTGCTGGCCCTTTTCTGAATGTCCCTGCCACCGCCACCGAAGAGCTGGATAGCCCAGTATGAAAACCACCTGCCGGCCTCACTGACGGTCCGAGTCAAAGGCTCCATTTTTTTTTAAAGATCCCTCTGCCAAGTTAAGGGGGGGTTGAGGGGGCCCCAGAGATATCAGTGTACTGGGCCCCGAGATTTCTGTTGCTGGCCCTGACCCTCAGGGGCGTATCTACCCCTTGGCCAGGATGGCACTTGCCAGGGGCACCATCCAGCTGTGCCAACCGTGGCTAAGGGATAGAGTTCTGCAGTCTCGAAAGGGCGCTATGGCAATCAGCGTGGGACTGACCAATTAGACGGTGAGGGAAGGATACTGAAATTGTCCCAACCCTGTTACAGTTTGAAACGCCCCTCAACTGCTGTCCACTGCTTCACTCCTAGCTCTGCCCCTTTGAAATTATTAATCCCTACCCCCCGGTAGGCGGAGTTCTCCAGGCCCATACTCAGGAGTCACCACTGCTGTACATTATGTGCCGGTTGTAGAGGCAGAGCGGGGAACATCAGAGAACGCCACAAATTACACAGTGGGCAAGGAGATGGCTGGAGACAGCTGCACAGCCATGCCTTGCAAGTTCGAGAGAGCTGTTGAATTTCAGCACTTCAAGTCAGAGCCTGCCCCCTGCTGCCCAAGCAGTCCGTGACAGTTAGTGTCGAGGAGGGGGGGATTTGTGCATGTGTGCTATCAGTGTGTGTGTGGGGGGGTGGAGGATGTGTGTGACTGTGAGGGAGCTGTCAGTGTCAGTGGGGAGAGGAGCAGGAGGGAGTTGTCAGTGTGTGGAAGTGATGAGAGTTGTCAGTACTGGGGAAATGTGTGTGTGTGTGTACTAGATTTAGGAGTGTGTGTTTGTGAGAGGTTTCAGTTGGGGAATTAGAGTTCATACAGTAATTAAATGTTTTCATATTGAGAACTACATCTCCCAGCATATACAGTGTGCTGGGGATGCTAACAAGCTTTATTTAAAAGTTTAAAAAACACTGCTTTTATGACTGCAATGGTTAAAAAGGGAGAGCTATAAATCAATTTATCAGTGAATGATCGCAGTTTGAGCTGTTACATTTTACTGAACCACCTATCCCTCCACACTCACTACCTGTCCTCAGGATACATTTACCATCCCGGCAGACGGTATACCGGCAGTCATTTGACCGATGTTGGAATCCTGACACCACTTGGGAGACTGGTGCCGGCACACAGACAGCCAACATCCCGAAGGCGAGTATTGGAGGGAGGGTTAGGACCGGGGGAGGGGGTGTTAGGGAAGGCACTAGGAGGGGGGGGGGGTTAGTCCTAGCTGCCACCCCCTGAGGGTTAGCCCTATCCGCCACCCCCCCAGAGGGTTAGGATTAGGTATCATGTGACTGCTGGAATCCCGAGCGCCGGATGCCATACCCAACCCCCTTTACTTTTTCAGGCATTTCTATCTCTCCTCTCTCTATGGTGTTCCGATTGCCCACTTTCCCTTGTGCTTTTCTCTCTCTCTCTCTCTCCTTTGTTTAGAGCATCAGTTTCTGTAGTCCACTTTATCCTTATTTTTTCCAGTGTTTCACTATCTCTCTGATGTAATGAGGATGTATGGTCTAGAGGGATCAGTAATGCATTGTACTGTATAGAGGCGTCAGGGATGTAGCGTAGGGTATAGAGGCGTCAGGGATGTAGCGTAGGTTATAGAGGCATCAGGAATGTAGCGTAGGGAATAGAGGCATCAGGGATGTAGCGTAGGGTATAGAGGCGTCAGGGATGTAGCATAGGGAATAGAGGCGTCAGGGATGTAGCGTAGGGAATAGAGGCGTCAGGGATTTAGCTTAGGGAATATAGGCATCAGGGATGTACTAGCAGGTACATAGAGGTCAGTGTACTGTATAGAGGGTAGAGATGAGCGGGTTCGGTTCCTCGGAATCCGAACCCGCCCGAACTTCAGGTTTTTTTACACGGGGCCGAGCGACTCGGATCTTCCCGCCTTGCTCGGTTAACCCGAGCGCGCCCGAACGTCATCATCCCGCTGTTGGATTCTCGCGAGGCTCGTATTCTATCGCGAGACTCGGATTCTATATAAGGAGCCGCGCGTCGCCGCCATTTTCACACGTGCATTGAGATTGATAGGGAGAGGACGTGGCTGGCGTCCTCTCCGTTTAGACTAGAGTACTAGAGAGAGACACAAATTTTGGGGAGCATATTATGAGGAGGAGTACTACTTGCTGCTGATAGTGTGACCAGTGACCACCAGTTTAATTAATCCGTTCTCTGCCTGAAAAAAAACGATACACAGTGTGACCGTCACATACCATATCTGTGCTCAGCCCAGTGTGCTGCATTATATATAATACTGTATATCATTATCTGACTGTGCTGAGTGCTCACTGCTCACACAGCTTAATTGTGGGGGAGACTGGGGAGCAGTTATAGCAGGAGTACATATTTTAAGTACAGTGCACACTTTTGCTGCCAGAGTGCCACTGCCAGTGTGACTGACCAGTGACCACTGACCACCAGTATTGTGATTGTCTGCTGACCACCAGTATATTGTGATTGTCTGCCTGAAAAAGTTAAACACTCGTCGTGTGGTGTTTTTATAAACGCATTCTGCAGACAGTGTCCAGCAGGTCCGTCATTACATAATATATACCTGTCCGGCTGCAGTACTAGTGTGATATATATATATATTTAAATTTTATCTCATTATCATCCAGTCTATATTAGCAGCAGACACAGTACTGTAGTCCACGGCTGTAGCTACCTCTGTGTCGGCAGTCGCTCGTCCATCCATAATTGTATACCACCTACCCGTGGTTTTTTTTTTCTATCTTCTTGATACTAGTAGCTTACTTTAGGAGTCTGCAGTGCTGACAGACAGTGTCCAGCAGGTCCGTCATTACATAATATATACCTGTCCGGCTGCAGTACTAGTGTGATATATATATATATATATATATATTTAATTTTATCTCATTATCATCCAGTCTATATTAGCAGCAGACACAGTACGGTAGTCCACGGCTGTAGTTACCTCTGTGTCGGCAGTCGCTCGTCCATCCATAATTGTATACCACCTACCAGTGGTTTTTTTTTTTCTATCTTCTTGATACTAGTAGCTTACTTTAGGAGTCTGCAGTGCTGACAGACAGTGTCCAGCAGGTCCGTCATTACATAATATATACCTGTCCGGCTGCAGTACTAGTGTGATATATATATATATATATATATTTTAATTTTATCTCATTATCATCCAGTCTATATTAGCAGCAGACACAGTACGGTAGTCCACGGCTGTAGCTACCTCTGTGTCGGCAGTCGCTCGTCATCCATAAGTATACTAGTATCCATCCATCTCCATTGTTTACCTGAGGTGCCTTTTAGTTGTGCCTATTAAAATATGGAGAACAAAAATGTTGAGGTTCCAAAAATAGGGAAAGATCAAGATCGACTTCCACCTCGTGCTGAAGCTGCTGCCACTAGTCATGGCCGAGACGATGAAATGCCAGCAACGTTGTCTGCCAAGGCCGATGCCCAATGTCATAGTACAGAGCATGTAAAATCCAAAACACCAAATATCAGTAAAAAAAGGACTCAAAAATCTAAAATAAAATTGTCGGAGGAGAAGCGTAAACTTGCCAATATGCCATTTACCACACGGAGTGGCAAGGAACGGCTGAGGCCCTGGCCTATGTTCATGGCTAGTGGTTCAGCTTCACATGAGGATGGAAGCACTCAGCCTCTCGCTAGAAAAATGAAAAGACTCAAGCTGGCAAAAGCACAGCAAAGAACTGTGCGTTCTTCGAAATCCCAAATCCACAAGGAGAGTCCAATTGTGTCGGTTGCGATGCCTGACCTTCCCAACACTGGACGTGAAGAGCATGCGCCTTCCACCATTTGCACGCCCCCTGCAAGTGCTGGAAGGAGCACCCGCAGTCCAGTTCCTGATAGTCAGATTGAAGATGTCAGTGTTGAAGTACACCAGGATGAGGAGGATATGGGTGTTGCTGGCGCTGGGGAGGAAATTGACCAGAAGGATTCTGATGGTGAGGTGGTTTGTTTAAGTCAGGCACCCGGGGAGACACCTGTTGTCCGTGGGAGGAATATGGCCATTGACATGCCTGGTGAAAATACCAAAAAAATCAGCTCTTCGGTGTGGAAGTATTTCAACAGAAATGCGGACAACAGGTGTCAAGCCGTGTGTTGCCTTTGTCAAGCTGTAATAAGTAGGGGTAAGGACGTTAACCACCTCGGAACATCCTCCCTTATACGTCACCTGCAGCGCATTCATAATAAGTCAGTGACAAGTTCAAAAACTTTGGACGACAGCGGAAGCAGTCCACTGACCAGTAAATCCCTTCCTCTTGTAACCAAGCTCACGCAAACCACCCCACCAACTCCCTCAGTGTCAATTTCCTCCTTCCCCAGGAATGCCAATAGTCCTGCAGGCCATGTCACTGGCAATTCTGACGAGTCCTCTCCTGCCTGGGATTCCTCCGATGCATCCTTGCGTGTAACGCCTACTGCTGCTGGCGCTGCTGTTGTTGCTGCTGGGAGTCGATGGTCATCCCAGAGGGGAAGTCGTAAGCCCACTTTTACTACTTCCACCAAGCAATTGACTGTCCAACAGTCCTTTGCGAGGAAGATGAAATATCACAGCAGTCATCCTGTTGCAAAGCGGATAACTGAGGCCTTGACAACTATGTTGGTGTTAGACGTGCGTCCGGTATCTGCCGTTAGTTCACAGGGAACTAGACAATTTCTTGAGGTAGTGTGCCCCCATTACCAAATACCATCTAGGTTCCACTTCTCTAGGCAGGCGATACCGAGAATGTACACGGACGTCAGAAAAAGACTCACCAGTGTCCTAAAAAATGCAGTTGTACCCAATGTCCACTTAACCACGGACATGTGGACAAGTGGAGCAGGGCAGGGTCAGGACTATATGACTGTGACAGCCCACTGGATAGATGTATGGACTCCCGCCGCAAGAACAGCAGCGGCGGCACCAGTAGCAGCATCTCGCAAACGCCAACTCTTTCCTAGGCAGGCTACGCTTTGTATCACCGGTTTCCAGAATACGCACACAGCTGAAAACCTCTTACGGCAACTGAGGAAGATCATCGCGGAATGGCTTACCCCAATTGGACTCTCCTGTGGATTTGTGGCATCGGACAACGCCAGCAATATTGTGTGTGCATTAAATATGGGCAAATTCCAGCACGTCCCATGTTTTGCACATACCTTGAATTTGGTGGTGCAGAATTATTTAAAAAACGAGAGGGGCGTACAAGAGATGCTGCCGGTGGCCAGAAGAATTGCGGGACACTTTCGGCGTACAGGCACCACGTACAGAAGACTGGAGCAACACCAAAAACGCCTGAACCTGCCCTGCCATCATCTGAAGCAAGAAGTGGTAACGAGGTGGAATTCAACCCTATATATGCTTCAGAGGTTGGAGGAGCAGCAAAAGGCCATTCAAGCCTATACAATTGAGCACGATATAGGAGGTGGAATGCACCTGTCTCAAGCGCAGTGGAGAATGATTTCAACGTTGTGCAAGGTTCTGCTGCCCTTTGAACTTGCCACACGTGAAGTCAGTTCAGACACTGCCAGCCTGAGTCAGGTCATTCCCCTCATCAGGCTTTTGCAGAAGAAGCTGGAGACATTGAAGGAGGAGCTAACACAGAGCGATTCCGCTAGGCATGTGGGACTTGTGGATGGAGCCCTTAATTCGCTTAACAAGGATTCACGGGTGGTCAATCCGTTGAAATCAGAGCACTACATTTTGGCCACCGTGCTCGATCCTAGATTTAAAACCTACCTTGGATCTCTCTTTCCGGCACACACAAGTCTGCTGGGGTTCAAAGACCTGCTGGTGAGAAAATTGTCAAGTCAAGCGGAACGCGACCTGTCAACATCTCCTCCTTCACATTCTCCCGCAACTGGGGGTGCGAGGAAAAGGCTCAGAATTCCGAGCCCACCCGCTGGCGGTGATGCAGGGCAGTCTGGAGCGACTGCTGATGCTGACATCTGGTCCGGACTGAAGGACCTGACAACGATTACGGAGTCGGACATGTCGTCTACTGGCACTGCATATGATTCTCTCCCCATTGAAAGAATGGTGGAGGATTATATGAGTGACCGCATCCAAGTAGGCACGTCAGACAGTCCGTACTTATACTGGCAGGAAAAAGAGGCAATTTGGAGGCCCTTGCACAAACTGGCTTTATTCTACCTAAGTTGCCCTCCCACAAGTGTGTACTCCGAAAGAGTGTTTAGTGCCGCCGCTCACCTTGTCAGCAATCGGCGTACGAGGTTACTTCCAGAAAATGTGGAGAAGATGATGTTCATTAAAATGAATTATAATCAATTCCTCCGTGGAGACATTGACCAGCAGCAATTGCCTCCACAAAGTACACAGGGAGCTGAGATGGTGGATTCCAGTGGGGACGAATTGATAATCTGTGAGGAGGGGGATGTACACGGTGATATATCGGAGGATGATGATGAGGTGGACATCTTGCCTCTGTAGAGCCAGTTTGTGCAAGGAGAGATTAATTGCTTCTTTTTTGGTGGGGGTCCAAACCAACCCGTCATTTCAGTCACAGTCGTGTGGCAGACCCTGTCACTGAAATGATGGGTTGGTTAAAGTGTGCATGTCCTGTTTATACAACATAAGGGTAAGTGGGAGGGCCCAAGGACAATTCCATCTTGCACCTCTTTTTTCTTTCATTTTTCTTTGCGTCATGTGCTGTTTGGGGAGTATTTTTTTGAAGGGCCATCCTGCGTGACACTGCAGTGCAACTCCTAGATGGGCCAGGTGTTTGTGTCGGCCACTAGGGTCGCTTATCTTACTCACACAGCTACCTCATTGCGCCTCTTTTTTTCTTTGCGTCATGTGCTGTTTGGGGAGTGTTTTTTGGAAGGGCCATCCTGCGTGACACTGCAGTGCCACTCCTAGATGGGCCAGGTGTTTGTGTCGGCCACTAGGGGCGCTTATCTTACTCACACAGCTACCTCATTGCGCCTCTTTTTTTCTTTGCGTCATGTGCTGTTTGGGGAGTGTTTTTTGGAAGGGCCATCCTGCGTGACACTGCAGTGCCACTCCTAGATGGGCCAGGTGTTTGTGTCGGCCGCTAGGGTCGCTTAGCTTACTCATA
The DNA here is from genome assembly GCF_028390025.1 of Pseudophryne corroboree. Classification (NCBI taxonomy): domain Eukaryota; kingdom Metazoa; phylum Chordata; class Amphibia; order Anura; family Myobatrachidae; genus Pseudophryne; species Pseudophryne corroboree. The sequence goes on along the minus strand of NW_026968477.1, from coordinate 753,843 downwards.
CAGCTACCTCATTGCGCCTCTTTTTTTCTTTGCGTCATGTGCTGTTTGGGGAGTGTTTTTTGGAAGGGCCATCCTGCGTGACACTGCAGTGCCACTCCTAGATGGGCCAGGTGTTTGTGTCGGCCACTAGGGTCGCTTAGCTTAGTCATCCAGCGACCTCGGTGCAAATTTTAGGACTAAAAATAATATTGTGAGGTGTGAGGCGTTCAGAATAGACTGAAAATGAGTGGAAATTATGGTTTTTGAGGTTAATAATACTTTGGGATCAAAATGACCCCCAAATTCTATGATTTAAGCTGTTTTTTAGTGTTTTTTGAAAAAAACACCCGAATCCAAAACACACCCGAATCCGACAAAAAAAATTCGGTGAGGTTTTGCCAAAACGCGGTCGAACCCAAAACACGGCCGCGGAACCGAACCCAAAACCAAAACACAAAACCCGAAAAATTTCAAGTGCACATCTCTAATAGAGGGGTCAGTAATGCAGTGATGGTTATAGAAAGGTCAGTGATGTAGTGTAGGGTATAGAGGGGTCAGTTATGTAGTGTGGGGTAAAGAGGGGTCAGTAAAGATACTAAGCTGAAGTACTTAGAACACTTCTTGAATTAATACACAACCTGCAAGAAAAAGTATGCAATATGGGTGAAAAGGCAAATGTCAGAGGTCTGATACAAGTGACCAGCTCCACACCTTGCACCACATAGCGTTATGTTAAACTGGGATATGTTCTTTTTTGGTGTGTGTGTGTGTGTGTGTGTGGGGGGGGGGGTGCCAAAGGAAATTTTTGCCATTGGCTCCTTTGGTCTAGAACCAGCCCTGATCACAAAATATTTTTGTCTGAGCAGACTGGACACTGATCAGCGTTGCCTCATTCTCAGCCCCCCGCCCAGCCTCTGCTGCCAACAGACTGCTATTAGCTAGTTAACCTTCTGCCTTCCCTATCTATGACACAGACTGCTGCTAATGCTACCAGAATGTTCCCAGTGGCTTCACACCAACAGTGAATCCCAGCCGATGATGTAGGGCAGCGTGTGGGGGAGGGGGTCAGTTGCTGTGGCTCCAACATGGTAACCGCCAATGGACAGCAATGCTTTATCGAAAGGGGGGGCGCCAGTCCCTTACTTTGCCAGGGGCGCTTGGACCCCTAGCTACACCTCTGTTGACCCTAACCGATACCCCTAAACTAACCATAATTCCTGCAGTAAAAATCCATGTTTCTATGTATATAGGGGGTCATTCCGAGTTGATCGCTTGCTGCCGTTGTTCGCTGCGTAGCAATCAGTTGAAAAAAAAATGGCTAATCTGTGCATGCGCATGCTCCGTAATGTGCATGCGCATCGTACGGGTACAAAGTCCATTGTGGTTTTGCACTAGTTCTAGCGATTATTCCAATCACAGAACAGGCCCCAAGGAGATTGACAGAAAGAGGGCGTTTCTGGGTGTCAACTGACCGTTTTCAGGGAGTGCTTGGAAAAATGCAGGCGTGGCAGAAGAAATGCAGACGTGGCTGGGCATTCGCTGGATGGGTGTGTGACATCAAAAGCCGTCCTTCGGTTGTTAGAATCAACGCACACGAAGTGTAACTACAGTGCTGGTCTTATTTTGAAACGATTTTGCAGGCGCTCTGCTGCTCAAGTATTCGCACTTCTCCAAAGTGAATATACACTCTCCAGTGGGCAGCGACAATGCGTTTGCATGGCTGCTAAAAACTGCTAGCGAGCAATCAACTCAGAATGACCCCCATAGTGTATTGCAAGAAAATATCTGTAAATCCAATGGTACCGTAAGTGCGGTATATACTCGCACTTCTTTGCGGGGTGAGAACATCTCCCCTAAGTGAAGTCAGCCCTATGAATAGAGTTTGTGTGATCCCTGTGCAGCAGTCACAGAAAGGGTTCATCTCTGCAGTTTGTCACTCAAATTACATTGCTGCATTTTTTCTAGAAGTGGATCTGAGAGCTGTTACCCGCAGACCAGCTACAATAATTATCCTGGGTACTCACTAGACCAGTGGTTCTCAAACTGCACCCTGGGGTGCCTCAGGACACTTGCAGGGGTGCCTTGGATTGGTGGTCCAGGACCAATTCAAAATATTTATAGTAGAGATGAGCGCCTGAAATTTTTCGGGTTTTGTGTTTTGGTTTTGGGTTCGGTTCCGCGGCCGTGTTTTGGGTTCGAACGCGTTTTGGCAAAACCTCACCGAATTTTTTTTGTCGGATTCGGGTGTGTTTTGGATTCGGGTGTTTTTTTCAAAAAACACTAAAAAACAGCTTAAATCATAGAATTTGGGGGTCATTTTGATCCCAAAGTATTATTAACCTCAAAAACCATTATTTACACTCATTTTCAGTCTATTCTGAATACCTCACACCTCACAATATTATTTTTAGTCCTAAAATTTGCACCGAGGTCGCTGTGTGAGTAAGATAAGCGACCCTAGTGGCCGACACAAACACCGGGCCCATCTAGGAGTGGCACTGCAGTGTCACGCAGGATGTCCCTTCCAAAAAACCCTCCCCAAACAGCACATGACGCAAAGAAAAAAAGAGACGCAATGAGGTAGCTGTGTGAGTAAGATTAGCGACCCTAGTGGCCGACACAAACACCGGGCCCATCTAGGAGTGGCACTGCAGTGTCACGCAGGATGGCCCTTCCAAAAAACCCTCCCCAAACAGCACATGACGCAAAGAAAAAAAGAGGCGCAATGAGGTAGCTGTGTGAGTAAGATTAGCGACCCTAGTGGCCGACACAAACACCGGGCCCATCTAGGAGTGGCACTGCAGTGTCACGCAGGATGTCCCTTCCAAAAAACCCTCCCCAAACAGCACATGACGCAAAGAAAAAAAGAGGCGCAATGAGGTAGCTGTGTGAGTAAGATTAGCGACCCTAGTGGCCGACACAAACACCGGGCCCATCTAGGAGTGGCACTGCAGTGTCACGCAGGATGGCCCTTCCAAAAAACACTCCCCAAACAGCACATGACGCAAAGAAAAAAAGAGGCGCAATGAGGTAGCTGACTGTGTGAGTAAGATTAGCGACCCTAGTGGCCGACACAAACACCGGGCCCATTTAGGAGTGGCACTGCAGTGTCACGCAGGATGTCCCTTCCAAAAAACCCTCCCCAATCAGCACATGATGCAAAGAAAAAGAAAAGAAAAAAGAGGTGCAAGATGGAATTGTCCTTGGGCCCTCCCACCCACCCTTATGTTGTATAAACAAAACAGGACATGCACACTTTAACCAACCCATCATTTCAGTGACAGGGTCTGCCACACGACTGTGACTGATATGACGGGTTGGTTTGGACCCCCCCCAAAAAAGAAGCAATTAATCTCTCCTTGCACAAACTGGCTCTACAGAGGCAAGATGTCCACCTCATCATCACCCTCCGATATATCACCGTGTACATCCCCCTCCTCACAGATTATCAATTCGTCCCCACTGGAATCCACCATCTCAGCTCCCTGTGTACTTTGTGGAGGCAATTGCTGCTGGTCAATGTCTCCGCGGAGGAATTGATTATAATTCATTTTAATGAACATCATCTTCTCCACATTTTCTGGATGTAACCTCGTACGCCGATTGCTGACAAGGTGAGCGGCGGCACTAAACACTCTTTCGGAGTACACACTTGTGGGAGGGCAACTTAGGTAGAATAAAGCCAGTTTGTGCAAGGGCCTCCAAATTGCCTCTTTTTCCTGCCTGTATAAGTACGGACTGTGTGACGTGCCTACTTGGATGCGGTCACTCATATAATCCTCCACCATTCTATCAATGTTGAGAGAATCATATGCAGTGACAGTAGATGACATGTCCGTAATCGTTGTCAGGTCCTTCAGTCCGGACCAGATGTCAGCATCAGCAGTCGCTCTAGACTGCCCTGCATCACCGCCAGCGGGTGGGCTCGGAATTCTGAGCCTTTTCCTCGCACCCCCAGTTGCGGGAGAATGTGAAGGAGGAGATGTTGACAGGTCGCGTTCCGCTTGACTTGACAATTTTGTCACCAGCAGGTCTTTCAACCCCAGCAGACTTGTGTCTGCCGGAAAGAGAGATCAAAAGGTAGGCTTTAAATCTAGGATCGAGCACGGTGGCCAAAATGTAGTGCTCTGATTTCAACAGATTGACCACCCGTGAATCCTTGTTAAGCGAATTAAGGGCTCCATCCACAAGTCCCACATGCCTAGCGGAATCGCTCCGTGTTAGCTCCTCCTTCAATGTCTCCAGCTTCTTCTGCAAAAGCCTGATAAGGGGAATGACCTGACTCAGGCTGGCAGTGTCTGAACTGACTTCACGTGTGGCAAGTTCAAAGGGCATCAGAACCTTGCACAACGTTGAAATCATTCTCCACTGCGCTTGAGACAGGTGCATTCCACCTACTATATCGTGCTCAATTGTATAGGCTTGAATGGCCTTTTGCTGCTCCTCCAACCTCTGAAGCATATAGAGGGTTGAATTCCACCTCGTTACCACTTCTTGCTTCAGATGATGGCAGGGCAGGTTCAGTAGTTTTTGGTGGTGCTCCAGTCTTCTGTACGTGGTGCCTGTACGCCGAAAGTGTCCCGCAATTCTTCTGGCCACCGACAGCATCTCTTGCACGCCCCTGTCGTTTTTTAAAAAATTCTGCACCACCAAATTCAAGGTATGTGCAAAACATGGGACGTGCTGGAATTTGCCCATATTTAATGCACACACAATATTGCTGGCGTTGTCCGATGCCACAAATCCACAGGAGAGTCCAATTGGGGTAAGCCATTCCGCGATGATCTTCCTCAGTTGCCGTAAGAGGTTTTCAGCTGTGTGCGTATTCTGGAAACCGGTGATACAAAGCGTAGCCTGCCTAGGAAAGAGTTGGCGTTTGCGAGATGCTGCTACTGGTGCCGCCGCTGCTGTTCTTGCGGCGGGAGTCCATACATCTACCCAGTGGGCTGTCACAGTCATATAGTCCTGACCCTGCCCTGCTCCACTTGTCCACATGTCCGTGGTTAAGTGGACATTGGGTACAACTGCATTTTTTAGGACACTGGTGAGTCTTTTTCTGACGTCCGTGTACATTCTCGGTATCGCCTGCCTAGAGAAGTGGAACCTAGATGGTATTTGGTAACGGGGGCACACTGCCTCAATAAATTGTCTAGTTCCCTGTGAACTAACGGCGGATACCGGACGCACGTCTAACACCAACATAGTTGTCAAGGCCTCAGTTATCCGCTTTGCAGCAGGATGACTGCTGTGATATTTCATCTTCCTCGCAAAGGACTGTTGAACAGTCAATTGCTTACTGGAAGTAGTACAAGTGGGCTTACGACTTCCCCTCTGGGATGACCATCGACTCCCAGCAGCAACAACAGCAGCGCCAGCAGCAGTAGGCGTTACACGCAAGGATGCATCGGAGGAATCCCAGGCAGGAGAGGACTCGTCAGAATTGCCAGTGACATGGCCTGCAGGACTATTGGCATTCCTGGGGAAGGAGGAAATTGACACTGAGGGAGTTGGTGGGGTGGTTTGCGTGAGCTTGGTTACAAGAGGAAGGGATTTACTGGTCAGTGGACTGCTTCCGCTGTCACCCAAAGTTTTTGAACTTGTCACTGACTTATTATGAATGCGCTGCAGGTGACGTATAAGGGAGGATGTTCCGAGGTGGTTAACGTCCTTACCCCTACTTATTACAGCTTGACAAAGGGAACACACCTCTTGACACCTGTTGTCCGCATTTCTGGTGAAATACCTCCACACCGAAGAGCTGATTTTTTTGGTATTTTCACCTGGCATGTCAACGGCCATATTCCTCCCACGGACAACAGGTGTCTCCCCGGGTGCCTGACTTAAACAAACCACCTCACCATCAGAATCCTCCTGGTCAATTTCCTCCCCAGCGCCAGCAACACCCATATCCTCCTCATCCTGGTGTACTTCAACACTGACATCTTCAATCTGACTATCAGGAACTGGACTGCGGGTGCTCCTTCCAGCACTTGCAGGGGGCGTGCAAATGGTGGAAGGCGCATGCTCTTCACGTCCAGTGTTGGGAAGGTCAGGCATCGCAACCGACACAATTGGACTCTCCTTGTGGATTTGGGATTTCGAAGAATGCACAGTTCTTTGCTGTGCTGCTTTTGCCAGCTTGAGTCTTTTCATTTTTCTAGCGAGAGGCTGAGTGCTTCCATCCTCATGTGAAGCTGAACCACTAGCCATGAACATAGGCCAGGGCCTCAGCCGTTCCTTGCCACTCCGTGTCGTAAATGGCATATTGGCAAGTTTACGCTTCTCCTCCGACAATTTTATTTTAGGTTTTGGAGTCCTTTTTTTTCTGATATTTGGTGTTTTGGATTTGACATGCTCTGTACTATGACATTGGGCATCGGCCTTGGCAGACGACGTTGCTGGCATTTCATCGTCTCGGCCATGACTAGTGGCAGCAGCTTCAGCACGAGGTGGAAGTGGATCTTGATCTTTCCCTAATTTTGGAACCTCAACATTTTTGTTCTCCATATTTTAATAGGCACAACTAAAAGGCACCTCAGGTAAACAATGGAGATGGATACTAGTATACAATTATGGACTGCCTGCCGAGTGCAGACACAGAGGTAGCCACAGCCGTGAACTACCGTACTGTACTGTGTCTGCTGCTAATATAGACTGGTTGATAAAGAGATGTCTATGTAACTATGTATGTATAAAGAAGAAAGAAAAAAAAACCACGGTTAGGTGGTATACAATTATGGACGGACTGCCTGCCGAGTGCAGACACAGAGGTAGCCACAGCCGTGAACTACCGTACTGTGTCTGCTGCGACTGGATGATAAATGATATAAAAAATATATATATATCACTACTGCAGCCGGACAGGTATATATTATATATTATATAATGACGGACCTGCTGGACACTGTCTGTCAGCAGAATGAGTTTTATTTTTATAGAATAAAAAAAACAACAACACACAAGTGAAGTCACACGACGAGTGTTTAACTTTTTCAGGCAATCACAATATAAGTATACTACTAACTATACTGGTGGTCAGTGTGGTCAGGTCACTGGTCAGTCACACTGGCAGTGGCACTCCTGCAGCAAAAGTGTGCACTGTTTAATTTTAATATAATATTATGTACTCCTGGCTCCTGCTATAACCTATAACTGGCACTGCAGTGCTCCCCAGTCTCCCCCACAATTATAAGCTGTGTGAGCTGAGCAGTCAGACAGATATATAATATATATAGATGATGCAGCACACTGGGCTGAGCCTGAGCAGTGCACACAGATATGGTATGTGACTGAGTCACTGTGTGTATCGCTTTTTTCAGGCAGAGAACGGATATATTAAATAAACTGCACTGTCTGGTGGTCACTCACTATATAATATTATGTACTCCTGGCTCCTGCTATAACCTATAACTGGCACTGCAGTGCTCCCCAGTCTCCCCCACAATTATAAGCTGTGTGAGCTGAGCAGTCAGACAGATATATAATATATATAGATGATGCAGCACACTGGGCTGAGCCTGAGCAGTGCACACAGATATGGTATGTGACTGAGTCACTGTGTGTATCGCTTTTTTCAGGCAGAGAACGGATATATTAAATAAACTGCACTGTCTGGTGGTCACTCACTATATAATATTATGTACTCCTGGCTCCTGCTATAACCTATAACTGGCACTGCAGTGCTCCCCAGTCTCCCCCACAATTATAAGCTGTGTGAGCTGAGCAGTCAGACAGATATATAATATATATAGATGATGCAGCACACTGGGCTGAGCCTGAGCAGTGCACACAGATATGGTATGTGACTGAGTCACTGTGTGTATCGCTTTTTTCAGGCAGAGAATGGATATATTAAATAAACTGCACTGTCTGGTGGTCACTCACTATATAATATTATGTACTCCTGGCTCCTGCTATAACCTATAACTGGCACTGCAGTGCTCCCCAGTCTCCCTCACAATTATAAGCTGTGTGAGCTGAGCAGTCAGACAGATATATAATATATATAGATGATGCAGCACACTGGGCTGAGCCTGAGCAGTGCACACAGATATGGTATGTGACTGAGTCACTGTGTGTATCGCTTTTTTCAGGCAGAAAATGGATATATTAAATAAACTGCACTGTCTGGTGGTCACTCACTAGTAAACTCTCTGCACTCTCTACACTTTTACAGTACTCCTCCTAGTCCTAAGCTCCAGTAAATCTCTCTCTCTTATAATCTAAATGGAGAGGACGCCAGCCACGTCCTCTCCCTATCAATCTCAATGCACGTGTGAAAATGGCGGCGACGCGCGGCTCCTTATATAGAATCCGAGTCTCGCGATAGAATCCGAGCCTCGCGAGAATCCGACAGCGTCATGATGACGTTCGGGCGCGCTCGGGTTAACCGAGCAAGGCGGGAAGATCCGAGTCGCTCGGATCCGTGTAAAAAAAGCTGAAGTTCGGGCGGGTTCGGATTCCGAGGAACCGAACCCGCTCATCTCTAATTTATAGTTAGTGTTATAGGCAAAACCAGTGCTGTTGGCTGGCAATCATAACATATGTGCACAAGCAGAAGCAAATCCTGTCCCCTACCAAAGGGCCAGTGCTAGGGTGTTTGGCGCCTCCCTGCAAACTATTAATTTGGGCCCTCTCTCCAATACTTAATAAAGGGACAGTGCGCTCCTTAAAAAAAGAAGGTGTGGTATCACAAGGAAGGGGCATGCCCACACAATAGCACCCCAAATCAAAATACGCCACACAGTAGCACTATCTTATTGTCATTACACCGCATGTAATAATAATAATAATAATAATAATAATACCCACAGTCGCAGTGCCCTTTATACACATAACCACCATATCAGTGCAGCTTACACACATAATGCCAACAGTAGCAGTGCCCCTTCTACACATGCCCACGGTGGCAATCCTTTACATGGCAAATATCAACCTGGTTTTGCCATGTAAAGGATTGCCACTTTAAAAACAAACAATCAAACAAAAAAAAAATAAACAACAGGAAAAAACACAAAATCTCTCACTTTCTGATTCTCACACCCTATTACATTCCTCCCTATATATTTAAATGTTTCTATTACTGTATGTTCCCTCTTCCCTTCTCCAAACTATACACATCAACATTTTTTAGTATTTCCAGGTAAGTTTTGTGATGTAGGCCATGCACAATTTTAGTTGCCCTAATGTATTTACAGCCTTCTGGAGATATGGCTTCTGGAACTGAACACAGGATTCTAAATGTGGCTGTACCAAGGACCTATACAGTGGCATTACAGGTTGAGTATCCCTTATCCAAAATGCTTGGGACCAGAGGAATTTTGGATATCGGATTTTTCTGTATTTTGGAATAATTGCATACCATAACGAGATATTATGGTGATGGGACCTAAATCTAAGCACAGAAGGCATTTATGTTTCATATACACCTTATACACACAGCCTGAAGGTCATTTTAGCCAATATTTTTTATAACTTTGTGCATTAAACAAAGTGTGTGTACATTCACAGAATTCATTTATGTTTCATATACACCTTATACACACAGTCTGAAGTTCATTTAATACAATATTTTTAATAACTTTGAGTATTAAACAAAGTTTGTGTACACTGAGCCATCAAAACACAAAGGTTTCACTATCTCAGTCTCACTCAAAAAAGTCCGTATTTCGGAATATTCCGTATTTCGGAATATTTGGATATGGGATATTCAACCTGTATTACTTTTTTCTGCTACTGGTTCTTTAACCTATGCAAACAAGCATCTGACTTGCCTTTCCTATTGCTTTGTTACATTGCTCACCTGAAATAGTAATACTTAGATAGCTTTCCTCTTGCCATTATAATGCCCTTAATATTATAGTTAGCCTTTGCATTTTTGAGACGTGTATGATTTTGCATTTTTTGGCATTAAATGTTGCCATGTTCTTGACCATTCCTCTAGTCCAGGGGCGGAACTGCCAGAGACAACGGAGTCAGTTGCCGCCGGGCTCCAGCCCTAAAGGGGCTTCCTCCATTGCCCCCCGGCTGTTACGTGCCCTTCCTACTAAATAGACAAAGGCGCTACCAGCAGGGTCTCGCAGTTTGTACATTCCATGCCGTAACACCCTTCTTTCCACCTTCACAATGAAGCTATTGGTACTTTGCAAAAAAAAAATTATTAGCATTGCAACTCAGCAGATCAATGCAGTGTGCAGCCACACACTCCATATATCTGCTCAGCCACAAAGCTGATTATTTCTTCACAAAGTACAAGGTGAGCTCCAAATAGAATTCTCTAGCTTAGATTATACCTTTCTATGCAAGGGTAAATAGCTCAATTGTTTGACTGCAATGCCACAGGAAATGGTTTGGATCCAAGACAGTGTGACTGAATAATAAAGAAACCTTAAGATGAGTTCATGAATGTTGTATAAGTATTAGTGAGAGAAGGGGTCAGGAGCATGCTAGGCTGCAAAAAATAAGGTTGGCTGCAAGTGAAAGTAATGATCTCCTATATATTTTCCCAGATCTTTCACTCTGTGTGGCTAACTCTGGGGGAAGTCACAGCAATGGGCGGAGACGGCATCTGCAGGACGATACACCAGTGCCAGCAGCAGACCGTAACAAAGTGACAGATCAGGGAGAATATATAGGAGGTAGGGAGGTGGTCATGGTACATGGCTGGCCAAGGGACACTAGCTCATGTACCCCTTTACCACTGAGGCTGGCCACCAAGGATGGACCTGTCACCAGTGCACATGCAATAACCTCTTCTGCTGCCCTCTTTGCAACTCAGATTGCCCAGTGCTCCCCTTCGCTAACAGTCCACAAAGTTTCCCCATCTCACGATCTGCCTCCTCACCCCCACTTTCATCTCTACAGCACACGCGCATATCATACAAGATCCCATCATGCGTACGTAGGTCTGAAATGCAAGAGGGAGGTTGGGGGGAGATTGGCATGCGCCAGCAACACCACACAGCTCACTGTGACCACAGTGGAGAGGCGCTGCAACAGGACAATACACCAACCTCGGAGCAAGGAACTGCGTCGGTCAGGAGGAGAACTATTTCAATAGCATAAAAAGGTTAATGCGTCCCACCCTATGGACACCAGACTCATCAAGTCACTGTTGCCAGAGTCTCATACAATGACTCTGAACCTCTAAGCACACTATTTGACTGTCCACACCCTGCTGTGCCTATTACCCATCTCCTCCACCACCCTCAACACTGACCCACACATCATTCACCCACAAAGATACAATAAAGGTAGTTTGGATAAATTAGCTAAATGAAATGGATTTAACCAATTTATTTAAATGACCATTTTTGGATGTTTTCCAGTGTTTGTGAGCAAATGGTCAATTGTCATTTGCTGCCACATATTAGCATAATTTTGTTTCAACTAGAAAAAAAAAATTGGACAGATAATCTAAGTGTGGATCCAGTTTAAAGGTCCGTATTCACGGCCCGATTTTGGGGAGAGATGTGTGCTGAGCGAACTGCTCAGCACACATCTCTGCCCCCGCTCAGCACAGCGTGATGTGTGCTGAGCGTACGGGGGGTGGGGGGGGGCGCTCATTTCACCCCCTGTGTAGGGCATTCTGTGTGTATCCAGTTTAACAGGTGTGAGCATCATACAACTACTGACTTGCAAGTAACTATACAGCAGCTCCATACCTTGTGACTTGAAGAAACACCAGTTAACCCCGGGAATGCTGCAGTCAAAGCAACAATTCCTCTTCTTACATTCCGCTGCACTTATTGTGGGGTAGCCGCAATCCCTTCTGCTGTACGGTTCCACATTACATTGTTTCTTGTCACTTCCTGTTGATGCAGTAAGGAAACATCCAGGAATTACAGCAGCTTAGTTTTTTTTTTTTTTAACTGGGGCAATTTAGCTAGATCACAGGGCAATTTAGCTCCTTTGGTCCTTTTTTAGGACCAGTTAATCAGACAGTTGAGCAAACTGAAAAACAGCTAACAGGAAATTTCCACTTAAATGGTATTTTCTAATCTTATCTGACCATGACTAAGAATAAAGGATACACAAGATAAACTCTTAGAGCCATGGACCTTATCCATGTTTAAGCTCCATCAAATCTGTAATCAATAGCACTACATGCTCCCACTTTACCACTGTACTATATACTCTACCTGTGTTTTTAAGGTAAAAACACCATTTAACCCCAGTGACACTTGAATTAAAGCAGCAGCCTCTGGAATAGCATTCCTTAGCATTAATCCCAGGAAATCTGCAATCTTCACGCTCTTTGATAGCCATGCTACATTGCTGTTTACTTGGATGGAGCAGAGAGCACAACATCAGGACATAGGAAATATTACAATGCATGATAAGAAAGGTGTGAGCTCTACAGCAAGGCCTCTAACCCTTTGCCAGTGCCAAATACATAGGGCTTAACTCAGATCTGATCACAGCAGCAAATTTATTAGCTAAAACCATGTACACTGCAGGGGGGGGGGTGTATAATATGTGCAGAGAGAGTTAGATTTTGGTGCGGTGTGTTCAAACTGAAATCTAAATTGCAGTGTAAAAACAAAACAGCCAGTATTTACCCTGCACACAAACAATATAACCCACCTAAATCTCTCTGCAAATGTTATATCTGCCCCCCCCCCCCCCCCAACCCTGCAGTGCACATGGTTTTGCCCACTAGCTAACAAATTTGCTGCATCTGGGAATTACAGCAGCTTAATATTTCTTTTTACAGAAGGTTCAGCAAATTAAATTATTTAGTGAAATACTGTAATCATAACAGTTACAGGGATATTGTAGGTAGATTTATTGTCAGTGGATAAATGTAAAAATTAAACCCTTAGGCATAGTTCCAAAATGCTGTCATTGCAATCCAGATTTTAAGGATATCATGCTTGAGCACAGGTGACTTAATTAGAACTTTGGTCAATGTGAATTAACCATTGGACTCAACCATGGTTATCCTTAAAACCCAGGGGTCTATTTAAGATCGATCTTAATCGATGTTGGGCTTCCAGGTTGAAAAAAAACCACACATTTACTAACATTTTAAAATTTATATAAAAAATCATCTGTTCGTAAATGCAGTGCACATGGTTTTGCCCAACTGCTAACAAAAATCCTGCTGCGATCAATTCAGAATTACCCCCCCATGGCCCTCATTCCGAGTTGTTCGCTCGCAAGCTGCTTTTAGCAGCATTGCACACGCTAAGCTGCCGCCTACTGGGAGTGAATCTTAGCATCTTAAAATTGCGAACGAAAGATTTGCAATATTGCGATAAGACATCTCTGTGCAGTTTCTGAGTAGCTCGAGACTTACTCTGCCAGTGCGATCAGTTCAGTGCTTGTCGTTCCTGGTTTGACGTCAAAAACACACCCAGCGTTCGCCCAGACACTCCTCCGTTTCTCCAGCCACTCCCGCGTTTTTCCCAGAAACGGTAGCATTTTTTCCCACACGCCCCTAAAACGGCCTGTTTCCGCCCAGAAACACCCACTTCCTGTCAATCACATTACGATCACCAGAACGATGAAAAAACCGTGAGTAATATTCCTAATATTATGCTGCACAGCTGAATTACAGTATTACACTGCAATTAACAGTTATGCTAGGACATTCCCCCTCCCAAATCTACCTCTCTCTGCATGTTACATCTGTCCCACAGTGGCGTGCGGTGAGGTCAGTGGCTAGTGAGGCACTACAGCCATAATGTCCGCCGAATCCTGCCGATGACCCTTAGCCAATGCCCGCTACTGCCTCTGAGCCGATACCCGCTGCCACCGCCAATGGCTTACAAACTCGCCCACAATCAACTGACCCAGCCCTCCACCACTAATTTCTATCTCAGTCCGATGCCGCCAATGCCCGCTGCCTGCCTGCTCATTGTTCTCGTTATATATTATAAATTTTTAAAGAAAAAAAAAATGAGTGTTTGGGACTGGGAAGGGTGAGGGAGGAGGACATGAATGCAATTTTGTTGTCCAGGGCTTCCATTAACTTAAAGGAGAAGGGTCTGAATGGGTTAAAAAAAATGCGTGAGGTCCCCCCTCCTTAGTATAACCAGCCTCGGGCTCTTTGAGCCGGTCCTGGTTATTTAAATACTGGGGGAAAAATTGGACAGGGGTTCCCCGTATTTAGACAACCAGCACCGGGCTCTTAGACCGGTCCAGGTTCCAAAAATATGTGGGACAATAGATGTAGGGGTCCCCCATATTTTTAAAACCAGCACCGGGCTCCACTAGCCAGAGAGATAATGCCACAGCCGGGGGACACTTTTATGTAGGTCCCTGCGGCCCTGGCATTACCCCTCCAACTAGTCACCCCTGGCCGGGGTTCCCTGGAGGAGTGGGGACCCCTTAAATCAAGAGGTTCCTCCCCTCGAGGCACCCAAGGGCCAGGGGTGAAGCCCGAGGCTGTCCCCAGCACCCCTGGGTGGTGGGTGCCGGGCTGATAGCCATGTGTGTAAAAAAAGAATATTGTTTTTTCGTTGTGGAACTACAAGGCCCAGCAAGCCTCCCCCGCTTGCTGGTACTTGGAGAACCTCAAGTACCAGCAGGCGGGGAAATAACGGGCTTGCTGGTACCTGTAGTTCTACAACAACAAAAAATACCCAAATAAAAACACAAACACACACAGCGTGACAGTAAAATTATTGAGACAGGCTGTAGCATGTGGGTGCATGTAACCCTATAAAAGTGATGGATTGGGTGACTATTACAATACCCACTGTTGCTGTCTGAAAAATGATGGATTTATAGATTGCTCTGCCGAGACATGTTTTTTTCTAAAATGCACCACAGGTATGGATGGATAGTATACTTGACGACACAGAGGTAGGTAGAGCAGTGGCCTACTGTACCGTACTGCTATATATTATATTATTTATTATTATTATTATCCTTTATTTATATGGCGCCACAAGGGTTCCGCAGTGCCCAATTACAGAGTACATAAACAAATAATCAAACAGGAAAACAGCAACTTACAGTTGACGACAATATAGGACAAGTACAGGGTAAATAAACATAGCTACATCAGCAGATGACACTGGAATAAGTATCAGGTGGCAGAAGACTGCTGGATTTGGTGCAGCTGAAGATTATTAAAGTAAGAAAAGAGTAAGCACATGAGGGAAGAGGGCCCTGCTCGTGAGAGCTTACATTCTAAAAGGGAGGGGTAGACAGACAGGGGTGAGACAGATGGGGTACATAGAGAGCATGGAACAGAGGTTTAGGATGAGATTTGGCTGGGTTTGGTGAAGAAGTGGGTCTTGAGAGCCCGTTTGAAGTTTTGTAGAGAGGTGGAGAGTCTGAGGGGGAGAGGTAGGGAATTCCAGAGAAGTGGTGCAGCACGTGAAAAATCTTGGAGGTAGGAGTGGGAGGAAGTAATCCGTAGGCAGGAGAGTCGGTGTGCATTAGCAGAGCGAAGAGGACGGGTGGGAGTGTAAAGCGAGATAAGATCAGAGATGTAGATGGGAGAGGAGTGGGTGAGGGCTTTGTAAGCAAGTGTGAGAAGCTTGAAATGGATTCTGATTGGGAAGGGGAGCCAGTGAAGGACTAGTAAGAGAGGAGAGGTGGACGTAGTGCGTTTGGTGAGGAAAATGAGCCGGGCAGCAGCATTGAGGATAGATTGGAGTGGAGAGAGGTATTTGTCAGGAATGCCAGTCAGGAAGAGATTACAGCAGTCCAGTCTGGAGATGACCAGTGAGTGGATAAGAGTCTTAGTAGCATCCTGGGTCAGAAAGGGTCTGATCCTGGAAATATTTTTTAGATGAAAACGGCAGGTTTGTGAGAGGTGCTGAATGTGTGGTTTGAAGGAGAGGGAGGAGTCAAGGATTACTCCAAGACAGCGCGCTTGGGGGGTAGAGGAGATAGTAGTGCCATCAATAGATAATGAGATTGTAGGAGGTGAGATTATGCGGGAGGGAGGGAAGATGATCAGCTCGGTCTTAGACATGTTAAGTTTAAGAAAGCGCTGGGACATCCAGGAAGAGATAGCAGAGAGACAGTTGGAGATACGAGTGAGGAGAGTAGGGGAGAGGTCTGGAGAGGAAAGATAGATTTGAGTGTCATCAGCATAGAGATGATATTGGAAACCAAAAGAACTAATGAGCTTACCTAGTGAGGACGTATAGAGAGAGAAGAGAAGAGAAGAGGACCAAGGACAGAACCTTGGGGTACCCCTACAGTTAGTGGAAGTGAGGGGGAGGTGGAGTCATGAGAGGAGACAGAGAATGAACGGTCAGAAAGGTAGGACGACAACCAAGAGAGGGCAGTGTTACGCAGACCAATGGAGTGAAGGATTTGCAGTAGGAGAGGATGGTCCACAGTGTCAAAAGCAGCAGAGAGATCAAGTAGAATAAGTAGAGAGTAGTGTCCCTTAGATTTAGCAGCATGGAGGTCATTGCATACTTTTGTAAGGGCAGTTTCAGTGGAGTGGAGAGGACGGAAGCCAGACTGGAATGGGTCAAGCAGTGAGTGTGAGGAAAGAAAGGAAGTAAGGCGGTTGTAGACAATACGACAATACGCGGTTGTAGACAATACACACACTGATAGCACACATGCACAAATCCCCCCCTCCTCGACACTAACTGTCATGGACTGCTTGGGCAGCAGGGGGCAGGCTCTGACTTGAAGTGCTGAAATTCAACAGCTCTCTCGAACTTGCAAGGCATGGCTGTGCAGCTGTCTCCAGCCATCTCCTTGCCCACTGTGTAATTTGTGGCGTTCTCTGATGTTCCCCGCTCTGCCTCTACAACCGGCACATAATGTACAGCAGTGGTGACTCCTGAGTATGGGCCTGGAGAACTCCGCCTACCGGGGGGTAGGGATTAATAATTTCATATTTTGATACTCTAGGGCAGGGGTGTCAAACCCATGGGCCACATGCCGCCTCCAATGCATCCTTTTGTGGCCCACTGGCTGGGGTCCGGCAGGGGTCCGACAGGGGTCCTTTTGTGGCCCGATCACCTTGCTTAGAGCGAGGGCAGGAGAGATACAAAGCGTAGCCTGCCTAGGAACGAGTTGGCATTTGCGAGATGCTGCTACTGGTGCCGCCGCTGCTGTTCTTGCTGCGGGAGGCAATACATCTACCCAGTGGGCTGTCACAGTCATATAGTCCTGAGTCTGCCCTGCTCCACTTAACCACGGACATGTGGACTAGTGGACATTAGGTACAACTGCATTTTTTAGGACACTGGTGACTCTTTTTCTGAGGTCTGTGTACATTTTCGGTATCGCCTGCCTAGAGAAATGGAACCTAGATGGCATTTGGTACCGGGGACACAGTACCTCAATCAAGTCTCTAGTTGCCTCTGAATTAACGATGGATACCGGAACCACGTTTCTCACCACCCAGGCTGACAAGACCTGAGTTATCCGCTTTGCAGCAGGATGACTGCTGTGATATTTCATCTTCCTCGCAAAGGACTGTTGGACAGTCAATTGCCTACTGGAAGTAGTACAAGTGGTCTTCCGACTTCCCCTCTGGGATGACGATCGACTCCCAGCAGCAACAACAGCAGCGCCAGCAGCAGTAGGCGTTACACTCAAGGATGCATCGGAGGAATCCCAGGCAGGAGAGGACTCGTCAGACTTGTTTATTTCAGCTCGCTACCCCCAGGGGAAACAAGCTGAAATGTGTGCAAAGAGACCCATTTGGGCAACCAAACGGTGTCTTTTCATGATCGCGCCCATTACTTTATTCAGGTTTAGGTGCTTTGTGCACCTAAACCAGACTGTAATGGGCGCAATAATTGAGGGCATTTGAATTTCCCTTATATGTGTGTGTGTGTGTGATATACACACAGACACACATACTGTATTTCTTTATATAATGGACACCTCAGTTTCTATTCATTCATGTCCTGCCCCCTACTCTGTCAGACCCCTTCCCCTCTACTTTTCTGACCCCAAACGCCACTCATTCTTGTTGAGTGCTGGTGGGCCCATTCAGAATTTTGCTATGGGGCCCACAAAGGTCTAGTTACGCCACTGGGCAGGGTTATAGAGGAGGCGGTGCAAGGCATCCTGGGAACAGTCAAAGCTTTAGCCTGTTGGTGCCTTGGATCAAGATCCAACTCTACACCCCGATGTTAGTGTAGTGCCTTTTGGGGTTAAGGTTTTACAGAAAGTTACAGGTTTTTTTAATTTAGTAAAATATGCCCCATTTTAAAGATAGGGCATTTACATTTGTTGCACCTGTGCAGTACATAGCAGCCTGCAGGGCATGTACAGTGGCTTCATTTGGGTGCACATACATTGCCGGCACCTGGTCGCAAACTGAAATTATTGTGTGTAAGTGGAATTAGCGGTGTTTATGTCATACAGGGGGGTGGGGGAGGTTTGTGGTTGGTGGGGGGCACGCTGTGTGATTATTATCCTGCATCTATACATACATGCGCTAACACCTGGACATACACTGATGTACCCACACCTAATATCCATACATACACGCCCTGACACCTGGACATACACCAACATTCCCACACCTACATCTATACATACACATGCTGACACCTGGACATACACCAACATACAAGCACCTGCATCTATATATACACGCGCTGACAAATGGACATACACCGACGTACCCACACTTGCATCTATACATACATGCACTGACATCTGGACATACAAGCACCTGCATCTATACATACACGCGCTGACACCTGAACCTACACTGACGTTCCCACACCTGCATCTATACATACACATTCTGACACCTGGACATACACAGACGTACCCACACCTGCATCTATACATACACGCGTTGACACCTGGACGTACACTGACGTACACACACCTACATCTATATATGCATGGATGCAAATGTGGGTACGTCTGTATACGTCCAGGTGTTAGCATGTGTATGTATAGATGTTAGGTGTGGGTACATCAGTGTATGTCCAGGTGTCAGCACATGTATGTATAGATTCACATGTGGGTAAGCCGGTGTACGTCCACGTGTCAGCATGTGTAGGTATAGATGCAGGTGTGGGTACGTTGGTGTACGTTTAGGGGTCAGCGTGTTTATGTATAGATGTTGGTGTGTGTATGTCAGTGTACGTACAGATATAGGTGTATGTATGTATGTATGTATGTATGTATATGTATAGAGGAAGGTGTGATACATACATATAACACATACATGATAGATACATACATATATCACACACACGATAGATAGATAGATAGATAGAACACATACATACAAGATAGATACATACATACATACATGATAGATACATATATATACACACACATACGATAGATAGATGGATACATACATATATATATATATATCACAAACATATATGATTCATACATATATCACACACATACATGATACATACATGAGAAAGACCTGGGATGGTGATGAGGCCAGGGCCCCCTGCTGATGTTGCGTTGAGGAAGGCAGTGTTCCAGGGCGGATGCCAGTCGGGGAGAGCGCCGCGCAGCCCGGGAAAAATACTGCTGAGGAGCTACATCTGGAAGAGCCCCTGGGAGGGAGAGTGCCACATGCCCCATCCTGCGTGGCAGACTCTGCAGGCCTGCACATGGGAAGGGAGGTCTCTGGCCACACATACTCACCCTTCTGCTGAAGCCCCGCTGCTGTCCCCATCAGCGCTCTCCAGCGGGGAGCGGGGCCAGGATGAACCTCAACCTGTGAGAACTATCTTCATGATCAAGAGATCTCATATGCAAGATAAGTATGTGTTGGGATAGGGCTGGGGAGGGCGGCTGCTCGGGCACACCCCCGTCAAGTTAAGGAGATTTAACTGAGGAAGCACAAGGGAACTCTCGTCTGGGGACAACAACTGCAGGGAGACCACATCTTTTCAGATGAACATGGGAGGGCGGAAGGCTGCCTAATACTGAAGCACCCTCAGACATTAAACCATATGCAACAACTATTGCAAGCATTCCTGGGGGAAGGTCTGCAGCAGACGGATTTGCATACGGTGATGTCATCCAAGCAGTGGGCCAAAGTTGGCTGGAACCCTCATCTGTATATGAAAAGAGAAAAGGGGCATGCAGGGCATGGCGGCCTTTTGCGGCGCTTGTATAACCCCAAGTTTGCATTAAACACCCCCACCCTCCTTCGGTGTGGGGCTCATGTTGGCCATGCCCAAGCCCCTGAAGCATTCAAGCTGATTTCTTGCAGCAGCTGGGCACTGTAACAGCTTCAGAGCTGCTCTACAAGACAAGTAAAAGGGTGTGGGCCCTGCAGCACCACCTGTAGTTTGCATATACACATATATAGGACAGCATCTCTTATATGCCCCAGGGTCAATAAAATAGTATCCTTGTCTAGGCTATCCATCCCCTCAGATAAGGTATTTGTCCATGCCGCTACAGCACTACACACCCAGGCCGACGCAATTGCCGGTCTGAGTAAGGTACCTGAATGTGTATAAATGGACTTCAGGGTAATCTCCTGTTTGCGGTCAGCACACTCTTTGAGGGTAGCCGTATCCTGGGACGGGAGGGCTACCTTCTTGGATAAGCGTGTTAATGCTTTGTCCACCCTAGGGGAGGATTCCCATCGTAACCTATCCGTTGATGGGAAAGGATACGCCATAAGAATCCTTTTGGAAATCTGCAGTCTTTTATCTGGAGATTCCCAAGCTTTTTCACATAACTCGTTCAGCTCGTGTGAGGGGGGAAAGGTTACCTCAGGCTTCTTTCCCTTGTACATATGTACCCTCTTGTCAGCGACAGGGGGTTCCTCTGTGATGTGCAAAACATCTTTTATTGCCATAATCATAAATCGAATGGATTTTGCCAATTTTGGCTGTAACTTTGCATCATCGTAATCGACACTGGAGTCAGAATCCGTGTCGGTATCTGTGTCAACAATCTGGGATAGTGGGCGCTTATGAGACCCTGACAGTCCCTGCAACATAGGATCAGGCATGGGTTGAAACCCTGACTGTCCCAAAGCTTCTGCCTTGTCTAATCTTTTGTGCAATGAGTTTACACTAGCATTTAAAACATTCCACATATCCATCCAATCAGCTGTCGGCGGAGACACCACATTC
This sequence comes from Pseudophryne corroboree, assembly GCF_028390025.1. Taxonomy (NCBI): domain Eukaryota; kingdom Metazoa; phylum Chordata; class Amphibia; order Anura; family Myobatrachidae; genus Pseudophryne; species Pseudophryne corroboree. Next base: position 732,844 of record NW_026968477.1, on the reverse strand, counting down.
ATTTGCTCCCGCTCCTCTCTAATATAGCCTTCTTCCTCAGACATGTCGACACACGTGTACCGACACACTACACACACAGGGAATGCTTTTTCTGAAGACAGTTTCCCCACAAGGCCCTTTGGAGAGACAGAGAGAGAGTATGCCAGCACACCCCCCAGCGCTATATAACCCAGGAATAAAACAGTAACTTAATGTTTGCCCAGTAGTGCTGCTGTATGTAATTTGCGAATTATGTGCCCCCCCCCCCCTCTTTTCAACCCTCTTGTCTAACGTGGTATAAGCAGGGTAGAGTCCGGGGAGCTTCCTCTCAGCGGTGCTGTGGAGAAAAATGGCGCTGGTGAGTGCTGAGGGAGAAGCCCCGCCCCCTCGGAGGCGGGCTTCTGTCCCGCTTAAACTGTAAAATTGGTGGGGGCTTATACATATATAAAGTGCCCAGCTGTATATATGTTATATTTTTGCGAAAGAGGTTTATATTGCTGCCCAGGGCGCTCCCCCCTGCGCCCTGCACCCTTACAGTGACCGGAGTATGTGAGGTGTATGGGAGCAAAGGCGCACAGCTGCAGTGCTGTGCGTTACCTCAGTGAAGATCATGAAGTCTTCTGCCGCCTCTGAAGTCTTCTTTTCTTCTCATACTCACCCGGCTTCTATCTTCCGGCTCTGCGAGGGGGACGGCGGCGCGGCTCTGGGACGGACGGCGAGGGTGAGATCCTGCGTACCAATCCCACTGGAGCTAATGGTGTCCAGTAGCCTAAGAAGCAGGACCTTGCAACTCAGAGAGTAGGGCTGCTTCTCTCCCCTCAGTCCCTCGATGAGGGAGTCTGTTGCCAGCAGTGCTCCCTGAAAATTAAAAACCTAACAAAATACTTTCTGTCAGAAAGCTCAGGAGAGCTCCTGAAAAGCACCCAGTCTCCACTGGGTACAGTATCAAACTGAGTTCTGGAGGAGGGGCATAGAGGGAGGAGCCAGTGCACACCCAGAACTAAAGTCTTTCTTAAAGTGCCCATGTCTCCTGCGGAGCCCGTCTATCCCCATGGTCCTTACGGAGTCCCCAGCATCCTCTAGGACGTTAGAGAAAATAGGATTTTAATACCTACCGGTAAATCCTTTTCTCTTAGTCCGTAGAGGATGCTGGGCACCCGTCCCAGTGCGTACTGTGTCTGCAGTTATTAAATGGCCCTTAACTCCAGAACATTTATGTGGAGATGAAAACATCCAAGGAAGACTTGACCATCTTCCTTGGATGTTTTCCCCCTGTGTGACTGCTCTCCAGCCTCGGAGGGTTGCATCCGTGGTCCCTAGGATCCCATCCTGGATCCCGAACCATCGCCCCTCTAGGTGGTGAGAACTGTGCAGCCACCAATGGAGTGAGATTCTGGTCTTGGAAGACAGGATTATCCTCCGGTGCATGTGTAGGTGGGATCCGGACCACTTGTCCAACAGGTCCCACTGGAACACTCTGGCATGGAACCTGCCAAACTGAATGGCCTCGTAGGCCGCAACCATCTTCCCCAGCAACTGAATGCATTGATGGATTAACACTCTTGCTGGTTTCAGAATTTGTTTGACCAGACTCTGGATCTCCAGAGCCTTTCCACTAGAAGAAAACCTCTTCTGTGTCCAGTATCACTCCCAAAAACAACAACCGCGTCATTGGGACCAACTGCGATTTTGGCAAGTTTAGGAGCCAACCATGTTGTTGAAGAACTGTCAGGGAGAGTAGATGTTTTGCACCAACTGGTCCCTGGATCTCGCCTTTATCAGGAGATCATCCAAGTACGGGATAATTGTGACTCCTTGCTTGCGAAGGAGAACCATCATTTCCGCCATCACCCTGGTGAAAATCCTCGGAGCCGTGGACAGACCAAACGGCAACGTCTGAAATTGGTAATGACAATCCTGAATTGCAAACCTCAGGTAGCTTGATGCAGTGGCTAAATGGGAACATATAAGTAGGCATCCTTTATGTCTACCAAAACCTTGAAATCTCCTTTATTCCCCGGACTGGAGATCACTACCCTGAGAGATTCCATCTTGAAATTGAATTTCTTTAGGTAGAAATTAAGGGATTTCAGATTTAAGATTGGTCTGACTGAGCCGTCCGGCTTCGGGACCACGAAGAGGCTTGAATAAAAACCTTCTCCCTGCTGACTAAGGCTGATTTGAACAATCGGCGAGGGGAACGTCTTGAAACCCCAGTTTGTACCCTTGGGACACTATTTGTAAAACCCACGAGTCCAGGTCCGAATGAATCTAGAACTGACTGAAGAGTTTTAGACGTGCCCCCCACTGGTGCGGGCTCCTGCAAGAGAGCCCCAGCGTCATGCAGTGGATTTGGCAGAAGCAGAGGACGATCTCTGCTCCTGCGATCTTGAAGAGGCTACAGACCTCTTCCCTCTTTTCCTGCCTCTACCTGCAAAGAAAGGGGAATCTTAACTTCTTGCATATCTATTGGGCCGAAATGACTGCGTAAGATAATGATGCGTCTTCATCCGTTGAGAGGGAACATAGGGCAAGAAGGATGACTTACCTGCGGGAGCTGCCGAGATCAAATTAACTAGGCCGTCGCCAAGCAAGGCTTCACCTTCATAGGGAAGAGACTCCCTTTCTTCTTGGAGTCAGCATCAGCATTCCCTTGGTGAATCCACAATGCCCTCCTATCCGAGACTGCCATGAAATTGGCCCGTGAGCACTTGTGCCCGGTGTAGGATTTTTAAATATGTGTAGTTTACTGTATGCAAGGGTTTAAAACCTTTTAGGAACTGAGATCTAAGGTGTATTACATGTAGTTTAAAAAAAACAAAAAAGGTTTATTTTATGGCAGTAGTTTCCAAACTGGGGTTCTTGCACTGGTAGCATAGTTTGGTGGTCCAGGACCAATTAAAATTATTTATACTTTATTAAATTGGCAAAACCATTCCCTCACAACATAACTGAACCTGAGGATGACATGCTATAAACACAATTTACTTAATTTTATATTTTTTTCTGAATTTCTCAATAAAAAAAACTTTGGCCTAGGGGTGCCGTGAAACAAATTTTGATACTCTAGGGCAGGGGTGTCAAACCCATGGGCCGCATGCCGCCCCCAATGCATCCTTTTGTGGCCCACAGGCCGGGGTCCGGCAGGGGTCCGACAGGGGTCCTTTTGTGGCCCGATCACCTTGCTTAGAGCGAGGGCAGGAGAGTGCAGCCAGAGTCTTTGCTTTCTATGTGCGGCACCATCTTCCCGAAGAGATCACCGGGAAGATAGTGCCCCTTCCACTGGCTACAGCACAGGTATACTAGAGATGAGCGCCTGAAATTTTTCGGGTTTTGTGTTTTGGTTTTGGGTTCGGTTCCGCGGCCGTGTTTTGGGTTCGAACGCGTTTTGGCAAAACCTCACCGAATTATTTTTGTCGGATTCGGGTGTGTTTTGGATTCGGGTGTTTTTTTCCAAAAACACTAAAAAACAGCTTAAATCATAGAATTTGGGGGTCATTTTGATCCCAAAGTATTATTAACCTCAAAAACCATAATTTACACTCATTTTCAGTCTATTCTGAATACCTCACACCTCACAATATTATTTTTAGTCCTAAAATTTGCACCGAGGTCGCTGTGTGAGTAAGATAAGCGACCCTAGTGGCCGACACAAACACCGGGCCCATCTAGGAGTGGCACTGCAGTGTCACGCAGGATGTCCCTTCCAAAAAACCCTCCCCAAACAGCACATGACGCAAAGAAAAAAAGAGGCGCAATGAGGTAGCTGTGTGAGTAAGATTAGCGACCCTAGTGGCCGACACAAACACCGGGCCCATCTAGGAGTGGCACTGCAGTGTCACGCAGGATGGCCCTTCCAAAAAACCCTCCCCAAACAGCACATGACGCAAAGAAAAAAAGAGGCGCAATGAGGTAGCTGACTGTGTGAGTAAGATTAGCGACCCTAGTGGCCGACACAAACACCGGGCACATCTAGGAGTGGCACTGCAGTGTCACGCAGGATGTCCCTTCCAAAAAACCCTCCCCAAACAGCACATGACGCAAAGAAAAAAAGAGGCGCAATGAGGTAGCTGTGTGAGTAAGATTAGCGACCCTAGTGGCCGACACAAACACCGGGCACATCTAGGAGTGGCACTGCAGTGTCACGCAGGATGTCCCTTCCAAAAAACCCTCCCCAAACAGCACATGACGCAAAGAAAAAAAGAGGCGCAATGAGGTAGCTGTGTGAGTAAGATTAGCGACCCTAGTGGCCGACACAAACACCGGGCCCATCTAGGAGTGGCACTGCAGTGTCACGCAGGATGTCCCTTCCAAAAAACCCTCCCCAATCAGCACATGATGCAAAAAAAAAGAAAAGAAAAAAGAGGTGCAAGATGGAATTATCCTTGGGCCCTCCCACCCACCCTTATGTTGTATAAACAAAACAGGACATGCACACTTTAACCAACCCATCATTTCAGTGACAGGGTCTGCCACACGACTGTGACTGATATGACGGGTTGGTTTGGACCCCCCCCAAAAAAGAAGCAATTAATCTCTCCTTGCACAAACTGGCTCTACAGAGGCAAGATGTCCACCTCATCTTCACCCTCCGATATATCACCGTGTACATCCCCCTCCTCACAGATTATCAATTCGTCCCCACTGGAATCCACCATCTCAGCTCCCTGTGTACTTTGTGGAGGCAATTGCTGCTGGTCAATGTCTCCGCGGAGGAATTGATTATAATTCATTTTAATGAACATCATCTTCTCCACATTTTCTGGATGTAACCTCGTACGCCGATTGCTGACAAGGTGAGCGGCGGCACTAAACACTCTTTCGGAGTACACACTTGTGGGAGGGCAACTTAGGTAGAATAAAGCCAGTTTGTGCAAGGGCCTCCAAATTGCCTCTTTTTCCTGCCAGTATAAGTACGGACTGTGTGACGTGCCTACTTGGATGCGGTCACTCATATAATCCTCCACCATTCTATCAATGTTGAGAGAATCATATGCAGTGACAGTAGACGACATGTCCGTAATCGTTGTCAGGTCCTTCAGTCCGGACCAGATGTCAGCATCAGCAGTCGCTCCAGACTGCCCTGCATCACCGCCAGCGGGTGGGCTCGGAATTCTGAGCCTTTTCCTCGCACCCCCAGTTGCGGGAGAATGTGAAGGAGGAGATGTTGACAGGTCGCGTTCCGCTTGACTTGACAATTTTGTCACCAGCAGGTCTTTCAACCCCAGCAGACCTGTGTCTGCCGGAAAGAGAGATCCAAGGTAGGCTTTAAATCTAGGATCGAGCACGGTGGCCAAAATGTAGTGCTCTGATTTCAACAGATTGACCACCCGTGAATCCTTGTTAAGCGAATTAAGGGCTGCATCCACAAGTCCCACATGCCTAGCGGAATCGCTCCGTGTTAGCTCCTTCTTCAATGCCTCCAGCTTCTTCTGCAAAAGCCTGATGAGGGGAATGACCTGACTCAGGCTGGCAGTGTCTGAACTGACTTCACGTGTGGCAAGTTCAAAGGGCATCAGAACCTTGCACAACGTTGAAATCATTCTCCACTGCACTTGAGACAGGTGCATTCCATCTCCTATATCATGCTCAATTGTATAGGCTTGAATGGCCTTTTGCTGCTCCTCCAACCTCTGAAGCATATAGAGGGTTGAATTCCACCTCGTTACCACTTCTTGCTTCAGATGATGGCAGGGCAGGTTCAGTAGTTTTTGGTGGTGCTCCAGTCTTCTGTACGTGGTGCCTGTACGCCGAAAGTGTCCCGCAATTTTTCTGGCCACCGACAGCATCTCTTGCACGCCCCTGTCGTTTTTTAAAAAATTCTGCACCACCAAATTCAAGGTATGTGCAAAACATGGGACGTGCTGGAATTTGCCCATATTTAATGCACACACAATATTGCTGGCGTTGTCCGATGCCACAAATCCACAGGAGAGTCCAATTGGGGTAAGCCATTCCGCGATGATCTTCCTCAGTTGCCGTAAGAGGTTTTCAGCTGTGTGCGTATTCTGGAAAGCGGTGATACAAAGCGTAGCCTGCCTAGGAAAGAGTTGGCGTTTGCGAGATGCTGCTACTGGTGCCGCCGCTGCTGTTCTTGCGGCGGGAGTCCATACATCTACCCAGTGGGCTGTCACAGTCATATAGTCCTGACCCTGCCCTGCTCCACTTGTCCACATGTCCGTGGTTAAGTGGACATTGGGTACAACTGCATTTTTTAGGACACTGGTGAGTCTTTTTCTGACGTCCGTGTACATTCTCGGTATCGCCTGCCTAGAGAAGTGGAACCTAGATGGTATTTGGTAACGGGGGCACACTGCCTCAATAAATTGTCTAGTTCCCTGTGAACTAACGGCGGATACCGGACGCACGTCTAACACCAACATAGTTGTCAAGGACTCAGTTATCCGCTTTGCAGTAGGATGACTGCTGTGATATTTCATCTTCCTCGCAAAGGACTGTTGAACAGTCAATTGCTTACTGGAAGTAGTACAAGTGGGCTTACGACTTCCCCTCTGGGATGACCATCGACTCCCAGCGGCAACAACAGCAGCGCCAGCAGCAGTAGGCGTTACACGCAAGGATGCATCGGAGGAATCCCAGGCAGGAGAGGACTCGTCAGACTTGCCAGTGACATGGCCTGCAGGACTATTGGCATTCCTGGGGAAGGAGGAAATTGACACTGAGGGAGTTGGTGGGGTGGTTTGCGTGAGCTTGGTTACAAGAGGAAGGGATTTACTGGTCAGTGGACTGCTTCCGCTGTCACCCAAAGTTTTTGAACTTGTCACTGACTTATTATGAATGCGCTGCAGGTGACGTATAAGGGAGGATGTTCCGAGGTGGTTAACGTCCTTACCCCTACTTATTACAGCTTGACAAAGGGAACACACGGCTTGACACCTGTTGTCCGCATTTCTGGTGAAATACCTCCACACCGAAGAGCTGATTTTTTTGGTATTTTCACCTGGCATGTCAACGGCCATATTCCTCCCACGGACAACAGGTGTCTCCCCGGGTGCCTGACTTAAACAAACCACCTCACCATCAGAATCCTCCTGGTCAATTTCCTCCCCAGCGCCAGCAACACCCATATCCTCCTCATCCTGGTGTACTTCAACACTGACATCTTCAATCTGACTATCAGGAACTGGACTGCGGGTGCTCCTTCCAGCACTTGCAGGGGGCGTGCAAATGGTGGAAGGCGCATGCTCTTCACGTCCAGTGTTGGGAAGGTCAGGCATCGCAACCGACACAATTGGACTCTCCTTGTGGATTTGGGATTTCAAAGAACGCACAGTTCTTTGCGGTGCTTTTGCCAGCTTGAGTCTTTTCAGTTTTCTAGCGAGAGGCTGAGTGCTTCCATCCTCATGTGAAGCTGAACCACTAGCCATGAACATAGGCCAGGGCCTCAGCCGTTCCTTGCCACTCCGTGTGGTAAATGGCATATTGGCAAGTTTACGCTTCTCCTCCGACAATTTTATTTTAGGTTTTGGAGTCCTTTTTTTCTGATATTTGGTGTTTTGGATTTGACATGCTCTGTACTATGACATTGGGCATCGGCCTTGGCAGACGACGTTGCTGGCATTTCATCGTCTCGGCCATGACTAGTGGCAGCAGCTTCAGCACGAGGTGGAAGTGGATCTTGATCTTTCCCTAATTTTGGAACCTCAACTTTTTTGTTCTCCATATTTTATAGGCAGAACTAAAAGGCACCTCAGGTAAACAATGGAGATGGATGGATTGGATACTAGTATACAATTATGGACGGACTGCCACGGTTAGGTGGTATAAAAAAACCACGGTTAGGTGGTATATAATACAATTATGGATGGACGGACTGCCTGCCGAGTGCCGACACAGAGGTAGCCACAGCCGTGAACTACCGCACTGTACACTGGTTGATAAAGAGATAGTAGTATACTCGTAACAACTAGTATGACGACGGTATAAAGAATGAAAAAAAAACCACGGTTAGGTGGTATATATTATAATACAATTATGGTTGGACGGACTGCCTGCCGAGTGCCGACACAGAGGTAGCCACAGCCGTGAACTACCGCACTGTACACTGGTTGATAAAGAGATAGTAGTATACTTGTAACAACTAGTATGACGACGGTATAAAGAATGAAAAAAAAAACCACGGTTAGGTGGTATATATTATAATACAATTATGGTTGGACGGACTGCCTGCCGAGTGCCGACACAGAGGTAGCCACAGCCGTGAACTACCGCACTGTACACTGGTTGATAAAGAGATAGTAGTATACTCGTAACAACTAGTATGACGACGGTATAAAGAATGAAAAAAAAACCACGGTTAGGTGGTATATATTATAATACAATTATGGATGGACGGACTGCCTGCCGAGTGCCGACACAGAGGTAGCCACAGCCGTGAACTACCGCACTGTACACTGGTTGATAAAGAGATAGTAGTATACTCGTAACAACTAGTATGACGACGGTATAAAGAATGAAAAAAAAACCACGGTTAGGTGGTATATATTATAATACAATTATGGTTGGACGGACTGCCTGCCGAGTGCCGACACAGAGGTAGCCACAGCCGTGAACTACCGCACTGTACACTGGTTGATAAAGAGATAGTAGTATACTCGTAACAACTAGTATGACGACGGTATAAAGAATGAAAAAAAAACCACGGTTAGGTGGTATATAATACAATTATGGTTGGACGGACTGCCTGCCGAGTGCCGACACAGAGGTAGCCACAGCCGTGAACTACCGCACTGTACACTGGTTGATAAAGAGATAGTAGTATACTCGTAACAACTAGTATGACGACGGTATAAAGAATGAAAAAAAAACCACGGTTAGGTGGTATATATTATAATACAATTATGGTTGGACGGACTGCCTGCCGAGTGCCGACACAGAGGTAGCCACAGCCGTGAACTACCGCACTGTACACTGGTTGATAAAGAGATAGTAGTATACTCGTAACAACTAGTATGACGACGGTATAAAGAATGAAAAAAAAACCACGGTTAGGTGGTATATATTATAATACAATTATGGATGGACGGACTGCCTGCCGAGTGCCGACACAGAGGTAGCCACAGCCGTGAACTACCGCACTGTACACTGGTTGATAAAGAGATAGTAGTATACTCGTAACAACTAGTATGACGACGGTATAAAGAATGAAAAAAAAACCACGGTTAGGTGGTATATATTATAATACAATTATGGTTGGACGGACTGCCTGCCGAGTGCCGACACAGAGGTAGCCACAGCCGTGAACTACCGCACTGTACACTGGTTGATAAAGAGATAGTAGTATACTCGTAACAACTAGTATGACGACGGTATAAAGAATGAAAAAAAAACCACGGTTAGGTGGTATATATTATAATACAATTATGGATGGACGGACTGCCTGCCGAGTGCCGACACAGAGGTAGCCACAGCCGTGAACTACCGCACTGTACTGTGTCTGCTGCTAATATAGACTGGTTGATAAAGAGATAGTATACAATACTACTAATATACTGGTGGTCAGGCACTGGTCACCACTAGTCACACTGGCAGTGGCACTCCTGCAGCAAAAGTGTGCACTGTTTAATTTTAATATAATATTATTTATCATGTACTCCTGGCTCCTGCTATAACAACCTGCAGTGCTCCCCAGTCTCCCCCACAATTATAAGCTTTATATACAATACATTGATGTGCAGCACACTGGGCTGAGCAGTGCACACAGACTGAGTCACTGTGTGACTGTGTATCGTTTTTTTCAGGCAGAGAACGGATATATTAAATAAAACAAACAACTGCACTGTCTCTGGTGGTCACTGGTCACTGTGGTCGTCAGTCACTAAACTCTGTCTGCACTCTCTTCTAATCTACAGTATCACAGCAATCTCTCTCTCTCTCTCTCTTCTAAATCTAATCTAAATGGAGAGGACGCCAGCCACGTCCTCTCCCTATCAATCTCAATGCACGTGTGAAAATGGCGGCGACACGCGGCTCCTTATATAGAATCCGAGTCTCGCGATAGAATCCGAGCCTCGCGAGAATCCGACAGCGTCATGATGACGTTCGGGCGCGCTCGGGTTAACCGAGCAAGGCGGGAAGATCCGAGTCGCTCGGACCCGTGAAAAAAAAAGTGAAGTTCGTGCGGGTTCGGATTCAAAGAAACCGAACCCGCTCATCTCTAAGGTATACTGGGGTGGGGTAGCAAACCAGCAGTCCCTCTACCAAAACACGTCTTTTGGTGGTTTTGCGGTGTTGTTATAACTACATGGTGACGATACTGTAGCACAGAGATTTTCAACCATTTACAACTCACGTCACACAGAACAAGATTTAAATATTGACAAGGCACACTGAAATATAATGGTGATGCATGGTGCAGTATCGTGTCCTAGGATGTCATGTCGCAGCTTCTCCATAGGTAACGCCTGAACAGGCCCGGTGACAGGGGGGACAAAGGGGACACTTGTTCAGGGCTCCAAGTATTAAGAACAGAAATAATGGGGCCACAGTGCCAATATTGCTTTTTAAAGTGTATCCACCAACTGCTCAATTTAAGCAGGAAAACAATTAACAGGCCAACTAAACCCTCCCCCCTCCTTTAACCCCATCACTTTGTCCAGTCCCTGTGGTCCATACTGTATTGCCATTATTATGCATGTTGCTGTGCTGGCCCTTTTCTGAATGTCCCTACCACCGCCACCGAAGAGCTGGATAGCCCAGTATGAAAACCACCTGCCGGCCTCACTGACGGTCCGAGTCAAAGGCTCCATTTTTTTTTAAAGATCCCTCTGCCAAGTTAAGGGGGGGTTGAGGGGGCCCCAGAGATATCAGTGTACTGGGCCCCGAGATTTCTGTTGCTGGCCCTGACCCTCAGGGGCGTATCTACCCCTTGGCCAGGATGGCACTTGCCAGGGGCACCATCCAGCTGTGCCAACCGTGGCTAAGGGATAGACTTCTGCAGTCTCGAAAGGGCGCTATGGCAATCAGCGTGGGACTGACCAATTAGACGGTGAGGGAAGGATACTGAAATTGTCCCAACCCTGTTACAGTTTGAAACGCCCCTCAACTGCTGTCCACTGCTTCACTCCTAGCTCTGCCCCTTTGAAATTATTAATCCCTACCCCCCGGTAGGCGGAGTTCTCCAGGCCCATACTCAGGAGTCACCACTGCTGTACATTATGTGCCGGTTGTAGAGGCAGAGCGGGGAACATCAGAGAACGCCACAAATTACACAGTGGGCAAGGAGATGGCTGGAGACAGCTGCACAGCCATGCCTTGCAAGTTCGAGAGAGCTGTTGAATTTCAGCACTTCAAGTCAGAGCCTGCCCCCTGCTGCCCAAGCAGTCCGTGACAGTTAGTGTCGAGGAGGGGGGGATTTGTGCATGTGTGCTATCAGTGTGTGTGTGGGGGTGGGGGGGGGGGTGGGGTGGGGGGGTGGAGGATGTGTGTGACTGTGAGGGAGCTGTCAGTGTCAGTGAGGAGAGGAGCAGGAGGGAGTTGTCAGTGTGTGGAAGTGATGAGAGTTGTCAGTACTGGGGAAATGTGTGTGTGTGTGTGTGTGTACTAGATTTAGGAGTGTGTGTTTGTGAGAGGTTTCAGTTGGGGAATTAGAGTTCATACAGTACTTAAATGTTTTCATATTGAGAACTACATCTCCCAGCATATACAGTGTGCTGGGGATGCTAACAAGCTTTATTTAAAAGTTTAAAAAACATTGCTTTTATGACTGCAATGGTTAAAAAGGGAGAGCTATAAATCAATTTATCAGTGAATGATCGCAGTTTGAGCTGTTACATTTTACTGAACCACCTATCCCTCCACACTCACTACCTGTCCTCAGGATACATTTACCATCCCGGCAGACGGTATACCGGCGGTCATTTGACCGATGTTGGAATCCTGACACCACTTGGGAGACTGGTGCCGGCACACAGACAGCCAACATCCCGAAGGCGAGTATTGGAGGGAGGGTTAGGACCGGGGGAGGGGGTGTTAGGGAAGGCACTAGGAGGGGGGGGGGGTTAGTCCTAGCTGCCACCCCCTGAGGGTTAGCCCTATCCGCCACCACCCCAGAAGATTAGGATTAGGTATCATGTGACTGCTGGAATCCCGAGCGCCGGATGCCATACCCAACCCCCTTTACTTTTTCAGGCATTTCTATCTCTCCTCTCTCTATGGTGTTCCGATTGCCCACTTTCCCTTGTGCTTTTCTCTCTCTCTCCTTTGTTTAGAGCATCAGTTTCTGTAGTCCACTTTATCCTTATTTTTTCCAGTGTTTCACTATCTCTCTGATGTAATGAGGATGTATGGTCTAGAGTAGGGGTGGGCAAAATACGGCCCGCGGGCCGGATGCGGCCCGCAGACCGATCCTGCCCGGCCCACTGCTTCCCACCAGTGCGCAATGACAAGCGGCCCGACAGGCTGAGCTGCTTGTCATTGCTCTGCAGTACCTCCAAGCCGCCGGCGCCTGTCTCCCCTGCTGCTGCTGCACGGCGCCTGCCACACTGTCATCTTCTTGCCTTGTAGCCTCCCCCTCCCGCCTCCAGTGACAACGGCAGCGTTCATGTTCAGCCAAAAAGGGGGCGGAGCTATGCACCGATGAGGGGGCGGGGTTACACGGACCTCAGGGGGCGGAGCTACATGGGACAAGAGCAACTGCTACAGAGCCTTCCTTCGTTCCTGCCACTGCCAGCCAGCCAGATAAGTTAATGGAAAAAGTGAGTAAGAGAAAGAAAGTGTATTTGTGTGTGTGTGTGTGTGTGTGTGTGTGTGTGTGTGTGTGTGTGTGTATGTTCGTGTGTGCAGGCAGTGGCGTCAGACTGATTTTAGGTTGGGGGGAGATCTTTAACGCTCGCTGTACCACTCCCAAACCCCCGACCCCCCGTGTTCTGTCACTGACTCAATCCCACATGTTCTGTCACCGTGTCACCCCGTGTTCTGTCACCGTGTCACACCCCCCGTGTTCTGTCACAGTGTCACACCCCGCGTCTTCTGTCACCGTGTCACCCCCCGCGTTCTGTCACTGACTCAACCCCACATGTTCTGTCACCATGTCCCCCCCTGTGTTCTGTCACCGTGTCACACCCCCGTGTTCTGTCACTGTGTCACACCCCGCGTGTTCTGTCACCGTGTCACACCCCCCGTGTTCTGTCACTGCGTCACACTTTTCCCCAGGGGCCATAAGACACTTACGTAATGTGTGTAAGTGGCGCTGTGTGGCATAATTTGAATAATGGAGACTATTGTGCAGCCTAATATGAATCTGTATTATTTTTTGGCCACACCCCTTCCCCATGAAGCCTCGTCCCTATATTTTTGGTACGTGGGGTAGCTGCTATTTTGTGTGCGGCCCTCGAATACTGACAGGAAAGTGTCAAGTGGCCCCTCAGCTGAAATAATTGCCCACCCCTGGTCTAGAGGGATCAGTAATGCATTGTACTGTATAGAGGCGTCAGGGATGTAGCGTAGGGTATAGAGGCGTCAGGAATGTAGCGTAGGTTATAGAGGCATCAGGAATGTAGCGTAGGGAATAGAGGCATCGGGGAAGGGTTCATCTCTGCAGTTTGTCACTCAAATTACATTGCTGCATTTTTTCTAGAAGTGGATCTGAGAGCTGTTACCCGCAGACCAGCTACAATAATTATCCTGGGTACTCACTAGACCAGTGGTTCTCAAACTGCACCCTGGGGTGCCTCAGGACACTTGCAGGGGTGCCTTGGATTGGTGGTCCAGGACCAATTCAAAATATTTATAGTTAGTGTTATAGGCAAAACCAGTGCTGTTGGCTGGCAATCATAACATATGTGCACAAGCAGAAGCAAATCCTGTCCCCTACCAAAGGGCCAGTGCTAGGGTGTTTGGCGCCTCCCTGCAAACTATTAATTTGGGCCCTCTCTCCAATACTTAATAAAGGGACAGTGCGCTCCTTAAAAAAAGAAGGTGTGGTATCACAAGGAAGGGGCATGGCCACACAATAGCACCCCAAATCAAAATACGCCACACAGTAGCACTATCTTATTGTCATTACACCGCATGTAATAATAATAATAATAATAATAATACCCACAGTCGCAGTGCCCTTTATACACATAACCACCATATCAGTGCAGCTTACACACATAATGCCAACAGTAGCAGTGCCCCTTCTACACATGCCCACGGTGGCAATTCTTTACATGGCAAATATCAACCTGGTTTTGCCATGTAAAGGATTGCCACTTTAAAAAACAAACAATAAAAAAAAAAAACAACAGGAAAAAACACAAAATCTCTCACTTTCTGATTCTCACACCCTATTACATTCCTCCCTATATATTTAAATGTTTCTATTACTGTATGTTCCCTCTTCCCTTCTCCAAACTATACACATCAACATTTTTTAGTATTTCCAGGTAAGTTTTGTGATGTAGGCCATGCACAATTTTAGTTGCCCTAATGAATTTACAGCCTTCTGGAGATATGGCTTCTGGAACTGAACACAGGATTCTAAATGTGGCTGTACCAAGGACCTATACAGTGGCATTACGTATTACTTTTTTCTGCTACTGGTTCTTTAACCTATGCAAACAAGCATCTGACTTGCCTTTCCTATTGCTTTGTTACATTGCTCACCTGAAATAGTAATACTTAGATAGCTTTCCTCTTGCCATTATAATGCCCTTAATATTATAGTTAGCCTTTGCATTTTTGAGACGTGTATGATTTTGCATTTTTTGGCATTAAATGTTGCCATGTTCTTGACCATTCCTCTAGTCCAGGGGCAGAACTGCCAGAGACAACGGAGTCAGTTGCCGCCGGGCTCCAGCCCTGAAGGGGCTCCAGCCCTAAAGGGGCTTCCTCCATTGCCCCCCGGCTGTTACGTGCCCTTCCTACTAAATAGACAAAGGCGCTACCAGCAGGGTCTCGCAGTTTGTACATTCCATGCCGTAACACCCTTATTTCCACCTTTTTCAAGACCCAGCCCAGCAGCCTCGCCGCTGCCACCACCGCTAGCTGCAGCACTGCCAGCGGTGGGGTGCCCCTGCTTCTTCTCACACCACAGATAGCTGGGCAGCACTGCAACTGCCTGCCTGATTGCTCCGCCCCCTTCCGGCTCCCAAGCACCTCTGCTGCCCAGTGATCCAGGAGCCTGCTGCTAGGAAGAAGTGGCCGAGCTTCAGCAAGCGAGTCTGGACTCTGGCGGAGGAAGCCATGATAACCAGATAATGGGGAGTGGAGAGCCAGTTCCAAGGTAATACTTTATACAGCTGGTTGAGATCCTGGTCGGTGGATATGGATTCCAAGAAAACCCTGGAGGTGCTTCCTTTCAAGGGAGACACTCTCTTTGGAGAAGACCTCAATAAGATTGTAGCTGATCTGGCTACTGCTAAAACAGCTTGCCTACCTCGTATGACTCCTACCACGCAGAAGGCTAAAAGTACTTTCCCTTGGCCCTTTCATCCCTCAGGTAAAGCGTACCCAAGGTCAGGCATACCCAAAGCAAGCTCATGCTTCCAGACCTGCCAAGCCCAGACTGAAGCAAGCCTGGGCTGCCCATCAGCCTGCTTCCAAAACGGACAAGCCTGCCGCATGACGGTGCAGGCCTCCCTCTGGGGGATCCCAGGGTGGGGGGCCCGACTTCTAGGTTTGGCATAGAAAGGTATAATTCTAAGCTAGAGAATTCTGTTTGGAGCTCACCTTGTACTTTGTGAAGAAATAATCAGCATTGTGGCTGAGCAGATACATGTAGTGTGTGGCTGCAAACTGCATGGATCTGCTGCGTTGTAATGCTGATACTTTTTTTTTGCAAAGTACCAATAGCTTCATATAATGTTCACAATTTTTATGCAGGATCAAATAGCTCAATAGGTAGGGTGTTTGATTAGAATTCAACAGGTTATAGGTTTGAATCCTGGGTATGGTAGTTTGAGATGTGTTATTTAATAAAGTATGTTGTTCTGACTGCTGGGATATCATACTAAATAAATGGAGTTGATCAATTTTTTTTTTATTTTTTTTTTAAACTAGGGACAATTTCCAGATACTTTTCTTTATAACTGAGATTGCCCCCTGGAACTTCACATCAGTTGACAACTATGCATGAGTGGGCAGTGCTTGCTCTGGATCTGCCCACCCATTTATGTGCCGTCATAAAAGAAAGCACAACTGACAGTTATCCTGGGCGTACACTACACAATTATCTGTCAGGCTATCTATCCAGTCAGGATGGATGGAATGAAAATCTGGTAATGTATAGTAGCAAATGTCAATTAACCATTTGCTCCCAAACACTAGAAAAGTGGTCAAAAATGGTCATTACACAAATTGGTTAAACCCAAAATTTAACCAATTTGTTTAGGGGACCATGTTTGTCCATTTTCTAGTGTTTGAGAGTAAATCGTTGAAGGTCATTTGCTCACATAGATAACCGGATTTCTATTCCAACCAGCCAGTGTTGGAGATATGGTCTGCCAGATTACATAATGCATACCAGAGCCATAACTAGACTTTTTGGTGCCCTGTGACAGAGAATTATATGCCTCCCCCCCCCTCCCCTCCCCATTTTTGCAATATGGACAAAAGGCGCATGCCTTGTGGGGAAGGGGCATAACAAGATTGGTCTCAGAGAAAGCACATGAGATATGAAGATATATCTAGTATACTTGACACTCAATGGTTTGTGGTATTGCCGGGGTGCCCTCCTTAAATGCATATACAGTCACACATGACGTGTTTGTGCAAATGGCATATCAGCAGTCAGCACTAACTGGTGACATGCCATTTGTACAAGTAAGCCATGTGTGACTAATATATAAACATACTTTATTAAATAACACCTCAAACTATCATACCCAGGATTCAAATCTATAACCTGTTGAATTCTAATCAAACACCCTACCCATTGAGCTACTTGATCCTGCATCTATTCTAACCTCCAAAAACAGATTCAGTTGCATTTTCCAGCGTGTTTTGTTTGCGCCTTTGCAAATGTCTTACATCGACAAACTTATTTAGTACTATTTTGCAAATAGGGTTACATTGTCGCAACATTGTGTTCCCTAATTGCTTGATTTTTTAAATGCAACAATTGATAAAGACACCTGATAATTGCTCTGTGGAGTGTTATTTTGTGTCTACTTCTTATCTACATTTAATTCCCTACCTCTAATCAAGGCATTTTTAAATGCTGGGGGCTGCCAGGACGTGAGGCCTACCTAGACTTTAGATCGGAATTTGAATGTACTTGTGAACTAACTTAATTTCCTACTTCTAAATTCATTCCTAAATTCACTACTTACATTAATCCTGTAGTTGGGCATTTTGAGCCTTCAATTGTGGGTATTGTTTTGTGTCCAGACCAGCAGCTGGTGGTGTGCATTTGCTGGAAAGGCATCGAAGACCTCCGATATGCTGCATCTCCTGATGTGTGTCTCCCTCAAGTGGCTGTCAGCAAATGCATGCTAGACACCCCATTCCAAGCTGATTGTGACATCACTGAACCCTCATCTGTATATGAAAAGAGAAAAGGGGCATGCAGGGCATGGCGGCCTTTTGCGGCGCTTGGATAACCCCAAGTTTGCATTAAACACCCCCACCCTCCTTCGGTGTGGGGCTCATGTTGGCCATGCCCAAGCCCCTGAAGCATTCAAGCTGATTTCTTGCAGCAGCTGGGCACTGTAACAGCTTCAGAGCTGCTCTACAAGACAAGTAAAAGGGTGTGGGCCCTGCAGCACCACCTGTAGTTTGCATACACACATATATAGGACAGCATCTCTTATATGCCCCAGGGTCAATAAAATAGTATCCTTGTCTAGGCTATCCATCCCCTCAGATAAGGTATTTGTCCATGCCGCTACAGCACTACACACCCAGGCCGACGCAATTGCCGGTCTGAGTAAGGTACCTGAATGTGTATAAATGGACTTCAGGGTAATCTCCTGTTTGCGGTCAGCACACTCTTTGAGGGTAGCCGTATCCTGGGACGGGAGGGCTACCTTCTTGGATAAGCGTGTTAATGCTTTGTCCACCCTAGGGGAGGATTCCCATCGTAACCTATCCGTTGATGGGAAAGGATACGCCATAAGAATCCTTTTGGAAATCTGCAGTCTTTTATCTGGAGATTCCCAAGCTTTTTCACATAACTCGTTCAGCTCGTGTGAGGGGGGAAAGGTTACCTCAGGCTTCTTTCCCTTGTACATATGTACCCTCTTGTCAGCGACAGGGGGTTCCTCTGTGATGTGCAAAACATCTTTTATTGCCATAATCATAAATCAAATGGATTTTGCCAATTTTGGCTGTAACTTTGCATCATCGTAATCGACACTGGAGTCAGAATCCGTGTCGGTATCTGTGTCAACAATCTGGGATAGTGGGCGCTTATGAGACCCTGACAGTCCCTGCAACATAGGATCAGGCATGGGTTGAAACCCTGACTGTCCCAAAGCTTCTGCCTTGTCTAATCTTTTGTGCAATGAGTTTACACTAGCATTTAAAACATTCCACATATCCATCCAATCAGCTGTCGGCGGAGACACCACATTCATTTGCTCCCGCTCCTCTCTAATATAGCCTTCTTCCTCAGACATGTCGACACACGTGTACCGACACACTTCACACACAGGGAATGCTTTTTCTGAAGACAGTTTCCCCACAAGGCCCTTTGGAGAGACAGAGAGAGAGAGTATGCCAGCACACCCCCCAGCGCTATATAACCCAGGAATAAAACAGTAACTTAATGTTTGCCCAGTAGTGCTGCTGTATGTAATTTGCGAATTATGTGCCCCCCCCCCCCCCTCTTTTCAACCCTCTTGTCTAACGTGGTATAAGCAGGGTAGAGTCCGGGGAGCTTCCTCTCAGCGGTGCTGTGGAGAAAAAATGGCGCTGGTGAGTGCTGAGGGAGAAGCCCCGCCCCCTCGGAGGCGGGCTTCTGTCCCGCTTAAACTGTAAAATTGGTGGGGGCTTATACATATATAAAGTGCCCAGCTGTATATATGTTATATTTTTGCGAAAGAGGTTTATATTGCTGCCCAGGGCGCCCCCCCTGCGCCCTGCACCCTTACAGTGACCGGAGTATGTGAGGTGTATGGGAGCAAAGGCGCACAGCTGCAGTGCTGTGCGTTACCTCAGTGAAGATCATGAAGTCTTCTGCCGCCTCTGAAGTCTTCTTTTCTTCTCATACTCACCCGGCTTCTATCTTCCGGCTCTGCGAGGGGGACGGCGGCGCGGCTCTGGGACGGACGGCGAGGGTGAGATCCTGCGTACCAATCCCACTGGAGCTAATGGTGTCCAGTAGCCTAAGAAGCAGGACCTTGCAACTCAGAGAGTAGGGCTGCTTCTCTCCCCTCAGTCCCTCGATGAGGGAGTCTGTTGCCAGCAGTGCTCCCTGAAAATTAAAAACCTAACAAAATACTTTCTGTCAGAAAGCTCAGGAGAGCTCCTGAAAAGCACCCAGTCTCCACTGGGTACAGTATCAAACTGAGGTCTGGAGGAGGGGCATAGAGGGAGGAGCCAGTGCACACCCAGAACTAAAGTCTTTCTTAAAGTGCCCATGTCTCCTGCGGAGCCCGTCTATCCCCATGGTCCTTACGGAGTCCCCAGCATCCTCTAGGACGTTAGAGAAAATAGGATTTTAATACCTACCGGTAAATCCTTTTCTCTTAGTCCGTAGAGGATGCTGGGCACCCGTCCCAGTGCGTACTGTGTCTGCAGTTATTAAATGGCCCTTAACTCCAGAACATTTATGTGGAGATGAAAACATCCAAGGAAGACTTGACCATCTTCCTTGGATGTTTTCCCCCTGTGTGACTGCTCTCCAGCCTCAGAGGGTTGCATCCGTGGTCCCTAGGATCCCGTCCTGGATCCCGAACCATCGCCCCTCTAGGTGGTGAGAACTGTGCAGCCACCAATGGAGTGAGATTCTGGTCTTGGAAGACAGGATTATCCTCCGGTGCATGTGTAGGTGGGATCCGGACCACTTGTCCAACAGGTCCCACTGGAACACTCTGGCATGGAACCTGCCAAACTGAATGGCCTCGTAGGCCGCAACCATCTTCCCCAGCAACTGAATGCAATGATGGATTAACACTCTTGCTGGTTTCAGAATTTGTTTGACCAGACTCTGGATCTCCAGAGCCTTTCCACTAGAAGAAAACCTCTTCTGTGTCCAGTATCACTCCCAAAAACAACAACCGCGTCATTGGGACCAACTGCGATTTTGGCAAGTTTAGGAGCCAACCATGTTGTTGAAGAACTGTCAGGGAGAGTAGATGTTTTGCACCAACTGGTCCCTGGATCTCGCCTTTATCAGGAGATCATCCAAGTACGGGATAATTGTGACT
The DNA here is from genome assembly GCF_028390025.1 of Pseudophryne corroboree. NCBI lineage: Eukaryota > Metazoa > Chordata > Amphibia > Anura > Myobatrachidae > Pseudophryne > Pseudophryne corroboree. The sequence goes on along the minus strand of NW_026968477.1, from coordinate 712,550 downwards.
CCTTGCTTGCGAAGGAGAACCATCATTTCCGCCATCACCCTGGTGAAAATCCTCGGAGCCGTGGACAGACCAAACGGCAACGTCTGAAATTGGTAATGACAATCCTGAATTGCAAACCTCAGGTAGCTTGATGCAGTGGCTAAATGGGAACATATAAGTAGGCATCCTTTATGTCTACCAAAACCATGAAATCTCCTTTATCCCCCGGACTGGAGATCACTACCCTGAGAGATTCCATCTTGAAATTGAATTTCTTTAGGTAGAAATTAAGGGATTTCAGATTTAAGATTGGTCTGACTGAGCCGTCCGGCTTCGGGACCACGAAGAGGCTTGAATAAAAACCTTCTCCCTGCTGACTAAGGCTGATTTGAACAATCGGTGAGGGGGAACGTCTTGAAACCCCAGTTTGTACCCTATGGGACACTATTTGTAAAACCCACGAGTCCAGGTCCGAATGAATCCAGAACTGACTGAAGAGTTTTAGACGTGCCCCCCACTGGTGCGGGCTCCTGCAAGAGAGCGCCAGCGTCATGCAGTGGATTTGGCAAAAGCAGAGGACGATCTCTGCTCCTGCGATCTTGAAGAGGCTACAGACCTCTTCCCTCTTTTCCTTCCTCTACCTGCAAAGAACGGGGAATCTTAACTTCTTGCATATCTATTGGGCCGAAATGACTGCGTCAGTTAATGATGCGTCTTCATCCGTTGAGAGGGAACATAGGGCAAGAAGGATGACTTACCTGCGGGAGCTGCCGAGATCAAATTAACTAGGCCGTCGCCAAACAAAGCTTCACCTTCATAGGGAAGAGACTCCCTTTCTTCTTGGAGTCAGCATCAGCATTCCCTTGGTGAATCCACAATGCCCTCCTATCCGAGACTGCCATGAAATTGGCCCGTGAGCACTTGTGCCCGGTGTAGGATTTTTAAATATGTGTAGTTTACTGTATGCAAAGGTTTAAAACCTTTTAGGAACTGAGATCTAAGGTGTATTACATGTAGTTTAAAAAAAACAAAAAAGGTTTATTTTATGGCAGTAGTTTCCAAACTGGGGTTCTTGCACTGGTAGCATAGTTTGGTGGTCCAGGACCAATTAAAATTATTTATACTTTATTAAATTGGCAAAACCATTCCCTCACAACATAACTGAACCTGAGGATGACATGCTATAAACACAATTTACTTAATTTTATATTTTTTTCTGAATTTCTCAATAAAAAAAACTTTGGCCTAGGGGTGCCGTGAAACAAATTTTGATACTCTAGGGCAGGGGTGTCAAACCCATGGGCCGCATGCCGCCCCCAATGCATCCTTTTGTGGCCCACAGGCCGGGGTCCGACAGGGGTCCTTTTGTGGCCCGATCACCTTGCTTAGAGCGAGGGCAGGAGAGTGCAGCCAGAGTCTTTGCTTTCTATGTGCGGCACCATCTTCCCGAAGAGATCACCGGGAAGATAGTGCCCCTTCCACTGGCTACAGCACAGGTATACTGGGGTGGGGTAGCAAACTGGGGGCCCCAATGGGCCCCTCCAGCAGTCCCTCTACCAAAACACGTCTTTTGGTGGTTTTGCGGTGTTGTTATAACTACATGGTGACGATACTGTAGCACAGAGATTTTCAACCATTTACAACTCACGTCACACAGAACAAGATTTAAGTATTGACAAGGCACACTGAAATATAATGGTGATGCATGGTGCAGTATCGTGTCCTAGGATGTCATGTCGCAGCTTCTCCATAGGTAACGCCTGAACAGGCCCGGTGACAGGGGGGACAAAGGGGACACTTGTTCAGGGCTCCAAGTATTAAGAACAGAAATAATGGGGCCACAGTGCCAATATTGCTTTTTAAAGTGTATCCACCAACTGCTCAATTTAAGCAGGAAAACAATTAACAGGCCAACTAAACCCTCCCCCCTCCTTTTACCCCATCACTTTGTCCAGTCCCTGTGGTCCATACTGTATTGCCATTATTATGCATGTTGCTGTGCTGGCCCTTTTCTGAATGTCCCTGCCACCGCCACCGAAGAGCTGGATAGCCCAGTATGAAAACCACCTGCCGGCCTCACTGACGGTCCGAGTCAAAGGCTCCATTTTTTTTTAAAGATCCCTCTGCCAAGTTAAGGGGGGGTTGAGGGGGCCCCAGAGATATCAGTGTACTGGGCCCCGAGATTTCTGTTGCTGGCCCTGACCCTCAGGGGCATATCTACCCCTTGGCCAGGATGGCACTTGCCAGGGGCACCATCCAGCTGTGCCAACCGTGGCTAAGGGATAGAGTTCTGCAGTCTTGAAAGGGCGCTATGGCAATCAGCGTGGGACTGACCAATTAGACGGTGAGGGAAGGATACTGAAATTGTCCCAACCCTGTTACAGTTTGAAACGCCCCTCAACTGCTGTCCACTGCTTCACTCCTAGCTCTGCCCCTTTGAAATTATTAATCCCTACCCCCCGGTAGGCGGAGTTCTCCAGGCCCATACTCAGGAGTCACCACTGCTGTACATTATGTGCCGGTTGTAGAGGCAGAGCGGGGAACATCAGAGAACGCCACAAATTACACAGTGGGCAAGGAGATGGCTGGAGACAGCTGCACAGCCATGCCTTGCAAGTTCGAGAGAGCTGTTGAATTTCAGCACTTCAAGTCAGAGCCTGCCCCCTGCTGCCCAAGCAGTCCGTGACAGTTAGTGTCGAGGAGGGGGGGATTTGTGCATGTGTGCTATCAGTGTGTGTGGGGGGGGGTGGAGGATGTGTGTGACTGTGAGGGAGCTGTCAGTGTCAGTGGGGAGAGGAGCAGGAGGGAGTTGTCAGTGTGTGGAAGTGATGAGAGTTGTCAGTACTGCGTAAATGTGTGTGTGTGTGTACTAGATTTAGGAGTGTGTGTTTGTGAGAGGTTTCAGTTGGGGAATTAGAGTTCATACAGTAATTAAATGTTTTCATATTGAGAACTACATCTCCCAGCATATACAGTGTGCTGGGGATGCTAACAAGCTTTATTTAAAAGTTTAAAAAACATTGCTTTTATGACTGCAATGGTTAAAAAGGGAGAGCTATAAATCAATTTATCAGTGAATGATCGCAGTTTGAGCTGTTACATTTTACTGAACCACCTATCCCTCCACACTCACTACCTGTCCTCAGGATACATTTACCATCCCGGCAGACGGTATACCGGCGGTCATTTGACCGATGTTGGAATCCTGACACCACTTGGGAGACTGGTGCCGGCACACAGACAGCCAACATCCCGAAGGCGAGTATTGGAGGGAGGGTTAGGACCGGGGGAGGGGGTGTTAGGGAAGGCACTAGGAGGGGGGGGGTTAGTCCTAGCTGCCACCCCCTGAGGGTTAGCCCTATCCGCCACCCCCCCAGAGGGTTAGGATTAGGTATCATGTGACTGCTGGAATCCCGAGCGCCGGATGCCATACCCAACCCCCTTTACTTTTTCAGGCATTTCTATCTCTCCTCTCTCTATGGTGTTCCGATTGCCCACTTTCCCTTGTGCTTTTCTCTCTCTCTCTCTCTCCTTTGTTTAGAGCATCAGTTTCTGTAGTCCACTTTATCCTTATTTTTTCCAGTGTTTCACTATCTCTCTGATGTAATGAGGATGTATGGTCTAGAGGGATCAGTAATGCATTGTACTGTATAGAGGCGTCAGGGATGTAGCGTAGGGTATAGAGGCGTCAGGGATGTAGCGTAGGTTATAGAGGCATCAGGAATGTAGCGTAGGGAATAGAGGCATCAGGGATGTAGCGTAGGGTATAGAGGCGTCAGGGATGTAGCATAGGGAATAGAGGCGTCAGGGATGTAGCGTAGGGAATAGAGGCGTCAGGGATTTAGCTTAGGGAATATAGGCATCAGGGATGTACTAGCAGGTATATAGAGGTCAGTGTACTGTATAGAGGGTAGAGATGAGCGGGTTCGGTTCCTCGGAATCCGAACCCGCCCGAACTTCAGGTTTTTTTACACGGGGCCGAGCGACTCGGATCTTCCCTCCTTGCTCGGTTAACCCGAGCGCGCCCGAACGTCATCATCCCGCTGTCGGATTCTCGCGAGGCTCGTATTCTATCGCGAGACTCGGATTCTATATAAGGAGCCGCGCGTCGCCGCCATTTTCACACGTGCATTGAGATTGATAGGGAGAGGACGTGGCTGGCGTCCTCTCCGTTTAGACTAGAGTACTAGAGAGAGACACAAATTTTGGGGAGCATATTTTTAGGAGGAGTACTACTTGCTGCTGATAGTGTGACCAGTGACCACCAGTTTAATTAATCCGTTCTCTGCCTGAAAAAAAACGATACACAGTGTGACACAGTCACATACCATATCTGTGCTCAGCCCAGTGTGCTGCATTATATATAATACTGTATATCATTATCTGACTGTGCTGAGTGCTCACTGCTCACACAGCTTAATTGTGGGGGAGACTGGGGAGCAGTTATAGCAGGAGTACATATTTTAAGTACAGTGCACACTTTTGCTGCCAGAGTGCCACTGCCAGTGTGACTGACCAGTGACCACTGACCACCAGTATTGTGATTGTCTGCTGACCACCAGTATATTGTGATTGTCTGCCTGAAAAAGTTAAACACTCGTCGTGTGGTGTTTTTATAAACGCATTCTGCAGACAGTGTCCAGCAGGTCCGTCATTACATAATATATACCTCTCCGGCTGCAGTACTAGTGTGATATATATATATATATATATATATATATATTTTAATTTTATCTCATTATCATCCAGTCTATATTAGCAGCAGACACAGTACGGTAGTCCACGGCTGTAGCTACCTCTGTGTCGGCAGTCGCTCGTCCATCCATAATTGTATACCACCTACCCGTGGTTTTTTTTTTTTCTATCTTCTTGATACTAGTAGCTTACTTTAGGAGTCTGCAGTGCTGAGTCTGACAGACAGTGTCCAGCAGGTCCATCATTACATAATATATACCTGTCCGGCTCCAGTACTAGTGTGATATATAATATATATATATTTTAATTTTATCTCATTATCATCCAGTCTATATTAGCAGCAGACACAGTACGGTAGTCCACGGCTGTAGCTACCTCTGTGTCGGCAGTCGCTCGTCCATCCATAATTGTATACCACCTACCCGTGGTTTTTTTTTCTATCTTCTTGATACTAGTAGCTTACTTTAGGAGTCTGCAGTGCTGACAGACAGTGTCCAGCAGGTCCGTCATTACATAATATATACCTGTCCGGCTGCAGTATGTTATGATTCCCGTACTCCAGACCAGAGGAGATCTTATGGCAGAGGTCTGAGTACTGGAAAGATATACTGGTTGTGGGAGCAGGAGAGCCTAGTAACCCCTGGCGCCCTAACTCCGTTGTCTCGCCCGTGTTATCAGAAATCCCCTGCGAGACTATGGTTGCTTGAGCCCATGGCAGCCACTTTCGAAGGGCGGATAATGTCTGCCCAACCCCGATGCCCCCTCAGGTCTTAATGGGAGACAAAGGGAAATCCGAGACAGGGTGATAACAAGGGGCCCTCTGACTAAGCAACCAGGCCAGGGGTTACAAGCTAACTAACTAAACCAAAAGGTATGTGCGGACTAGCCGCCAGGGAAAAGGACAACCAAAGATCCACTGATCCGTAACTCCTATCCAGCACCGCTGGATACCAGAGTGGATCAGGGGGAGCGGAATCCTCCGCAAAAGCTCCAGAACACAAAGATACAAAATAATAAACAGTAAGCGGTCAAGCCGCAACACACGGCTACGCCGCGACTCACGAACACCACAGGATGTTAAAGGTGCTCGGTCAGACTCCAGGAACAGATGACAACTTCCGAGTACAGGATCACTGAGGACAGGAACAACCGGATTGAGCAGGACTGGAACTCTCTGTAACCGACACAGGCAAACAGGAAGCTATCACCGGCGTCTGTGAGAAGTCCAAAGGGTGCTTATAACTGTGAGCTCCCCAATCAGGAGCCAGACTGGGTAATCACAAGTAATGCCATGCAGCTTGCATGCTGCACGGCCAGCACACCATTATACAATTAGAAAAGACCCAGCAACGGGGAACGCGGCCCGAACATGGCGTCCCCGTTGCTAGGGTCTGAGCGGCTCCGTGCGCCCGGCGTCCAGCGTTGCCAGGGAGCCGGCGGCTGTACGCGCACGGCGTCCCTGGTTGCTAGGCGCCGGGCCGCACCGACGAGCGGACCCCGGCGCCTAACAGTACCCCCCCCTTGAGGAGGGGTCAAGGAACCCCTAAAGCCAGGTTTCCGAGGAAATTCTCGAAAAAATGCCCTCTTGAGCCTCGGGGCATGGAGATCCTTATCCAGGACCCAAGACCTTTCTTCTGGACCATAACCTCTCCAATGCACCAAAAAATAAAGCCGACCCCGGGACAACTTGGAATCGAGAACCTTCTCCACCAAGAACTCCTGCTGACCCCGTACAACTATTGGTGATCTCTCCTGATATATCTTACGAGGAAATCTACTGGACGAAACATATGGTTTCAGCAATGAGCAATGGAAAGTATTTCCGATCCGTAAAGTTTTTGGTAAACGTAACCGGAAGGCAACTGGATTGACTTTTTTGATAATGTGAAATGGTCCAATAAATTTAGGACCCAATCTGGCTGAGGTTTGTCGAAGTTTAATGTTGCGAGTCGACAACCACACCCTATCTCCTACTTTAAAAGTGCACGGCCGCCGGAGCCTGTCAGAAAATCTCTTTTCCTGAAATGCCGCTTTTCTGAGAGCCAGGTGCACTTTTCTCCAAATGAGCCTAAGATGAGAGGTCAAGGTCAGTGAGGAGACAGAGGAATGTTGAAAAAAGGAATTAGCTCTGGGGTGAAAACCAAAAACTGCAAAAAATGGAGACACATTGGTGGAGGAATGACAGGCATTATTGTAAGCGAACTCCGCCAATGGAAGAAACTCAGACCAGTCATTTTGGAGTTTGGCCGAGTACAACCGCAAATATTGTTTTAGTGATTGATTAACTCGCTCAGTCTGCCCGTTGGATTGGGGATGGTAGCCTGACGTTAAAGATAATTTCATCTTCAATGAGACACAAAAAGATTTCCAAAACTGTGCAATGAATTGTGGACCCCGATCGGAAACAATATCAGTGGGTAACCCATGGAGTCTGAAAACATGGCGGAGGAACAAGACTGCAAATCCCTGGGCAGATGGCAATCGGGGAAGAGCAATGAAATGGGCCATTTTACTAAAACGGTCCACTACCACCCATATGACTCGGCATCCGGCTGACAGAGGGAGGTCCACCACAAAATCCATGGAGATATGAGACCATGGCCTAAGAGGAACATTCAAGGGCATAAGCTGACCGATAGGCAAAGAACGGGGAACTTTATGCTGTGCACAGACCTGACACGAAAAAACAAACTCCTTAATGTCTTTGGAAAGACCAGGCCACCATACTGAGCGGGAGACTAATTCCAAAGTCTTAGCGATTCCCGGATGCCCGGCAACTTTGCTATCATGAAACTCCGTCAAAACAGTTGCTCTCAAAAACTCAGGGACAAAAAGACGACCAGCAGGAGTATTTCCAGGAGCCTGATGTTGAAGCAGCTTTAACTGGGTAAATAAATCCTGTGTGAGGCCTGCCCGAATGACTGAAGACGGAAGTATGGGAGTAACAGGACTGTTGTCTTGAACTGGAAGAAAACTGCGTGACAGGGCATCTGCCTTGGTATTCTTGGAACCTGGCCTGAAGGTGATAATGAATTTGAAACGAGTAAAAAATAAAGCCCAACGAGCCTGCCGGGCATTCAGTCGTTTAGCTGATTCAATGTATTGAAGATTTTTGTGATCAGTCAAAACTGAAATGATATGAGTCGCTCCCTCAAGCCAATGCCTCCACTCCTCGAAAGCCCATTTAATAGCCAGCAATTCCCGGTTACCAACATCGTAGTTGGATTCAGCAGAAGAGAATTTCCTGGACATAAAGGCACAAGGGTGTAATTCAAGGGAATCCGGATCCTTCTGAGATAGGATAGCCCCTACTCCAACCTCTGAGGCATCAACCTCAACAATGAAAGGCAATTCTGGGTTGGGGTGTCTGAGGACAGGGGCTGAGACAAAGGCTTGTTTCAAGGCCTGAAAAGATAGCTCGGCTTCATGTGACCAATTGGTAGGATCCGCTCCCTTCTTAGTCAGTGCCACAATGGGAGCAACTAGGTCAGAGAAAGAGTGAATAAATCTTCTATAGTAGTTCGCAAACCCTAAAAAGCGCTGAATTGCTTTTAAGTTGGTGGGTTGCGCCCAACTAAGAATGGCTTGGAGCTTCTTTGGTTCCATACGGAATCCCCGAGGGGAAATTATGTATCCTAAAAAGGATACCTCCGTGACATGAAATTCACACTTCTCCAGCTTGGCATATAGGTGATTTTCACGTAATTTTTTTAGAACCTGACGCACCTGGGTTGTTCCACAGAGTCAGAATAAATCAAAATATCGTCTAAGTAGACTACAACGAATTTTCCAAGAAATTCACGGAGCACATCGTTAATGAGATCCTGGAAAACTGCCGGGGCGTTAGACAGGCCGAATGGCATAACCAGATACTCATAGTGGCCTGACTGAGTACTGAATGCCGTTTTCCACTCATCCCCTGACTTGATTCTGATGAGGTTATATGCTCCTCTCAGGTCAATCTTAGAAAAAATCACAGCCGAACGTAGCTGATCAAAGAGGACAGAGATCAGTGGCAGAGGGTAAGTATTTTTTACTGAGATTTTATTCAAGGCTCTAAAGTCAATGCAGGGTCTGAGTGAACCATCCTTCTTCTCTACGAAGAAGAAGCCTGCACTTAAAGGGGATTTAGATGGCCTGATAAATCCTTTCCCTAGGCTTTCTTTAACATACTCATTCATGGCCACAGTTTCAGGTCCGGACAATGCATATAACCTTCCCTTAGGCAAAGTGGCACCAGGAATTAGCTCAATAGCACAATCATAAGGCCTATGGGGAGGCAGAATATCCGCATTGCCCTTGGAAAAAACATCAACAAAATCCTGGTATTCCACAGGAATGGGTGCGGGAATGGCAGCAGCTATTCTGATGGGAAGCGTAATACATTCCTTATTACAGATGGTACCCCATTGTGAGATCTCCCCCGACTGCCAATCAATGATGGGATTATGAAAGGCCAGCCAAGGGTGACCCAGAACCACTGGAACTGCTGGGCAATGGGTGAGGAAAAACTCAATTTTTTCAGAATGCAGAGCTCCTACCGAGAGTAGAACAGGAGGTGTACAGAGAGAAATAACCCCATTGGACAAGGGACTCCCATCTAAACCATGCATGGTGATACACCTACCCAAGGCTAACTGAGGAATACCTAAGGTCTTGGCCCATGTTAAATCCATAAAGTTCCCTGCAGCTCCACTGTCCACAAAAACAGAGACCGAGGAACAGAGGCTGCCAAAGGAAACTTTAGCTGGGACTAACAGTGAATTATTTGAGGAGATAAGCTGCAGACCAAAGTGAACCCCCTCACAATTCACTTGGTCGAGACGTTTCCCGACTTGTTCGGACAACTACGGGCAAAATGTCCCTTACCTCCACAGTATAAACAAAGACCAGAATTTTGCCTTCTGGTTCTTTCTTCAGGAGACAGTTTGGAGAGACCTATCTGCATAGGCTCCTCTATGTCCACAGGGATGGAAAAAACACAAGGAGTTGACCCGACAGATGCTCCTTTTTCAGCCCTCCGCTCTCTGAGCCGACGATCAATCTTAATAGAGAGCTCCATGAGTTTATCGAGAGTCTCAGGAGCGGGATACTGAAGGAGACTGTCTTTTATAGACTCAGATAAGCCGAGGCGAAACTGACTGCGCAGGGCTGGGTCATTCCATCCACAGTCGTTCGACCAACGGCGAAACTCCGTACAATAAATCTCTGCGGGATTCCTACCCTGTCTGAGAGCACGCAACTGACTCTCGGCGGATGCCTCTCTATCAGGGTCGTCATACAATAGCCCTAAAGACTTTAGAAAGGCGTCTACAGAAAATAAAGCCGGATCGTCTGTCTTTAAACCAAAAGCCCAGGTCTGAGGATCCCCCTGAAGCAGAGAAATAATAATTCCAACCCGCTGAGCCTCCGTACCTGAGGAGACTGGTCTCAAACGAAAATAAAGTTTACAAGACTCTTTAAAATTAAAAAACTGTTTTCTATCCCAAGAAAAACGGTCAGGCAGATGCATTTTTGGTTCAGGAATGACCCTCGGGGAAGTCCGTAACAGATCTTCCTGTGACCTCACCCGAAGGGACAGATCCTGAACCATCTGAGTAAGTTCTTGAATCTGGCTAACTAGAAGCTGGCCAGGATTTGGCCCAACACCGGTGGGATTCATGAGGCCGACAAATCTCCCAACTGAACAAGGGAAAAATTAACTCCTGTTTAATTTTAAATTTTAGTCTGGCCGGTGATAATGTTATGATTCCCGTACTCCAGACCAGAGGAGATCTTATGGCAGAGGTCTGAGTACTGGAAAGATATACTGGTTGTGGGAGCAGGAGAGCCTAGTAACCCCTGGCGCCCTAACTCCGTTGTCTCGCCCGTGTTATCAGAAATCCCCTGCGAGACTATGGTTGCTTGAGCCCATGGCAGCCGCGTTCGAAGGGCGGATTATGTCTGCCCAACCCCGATGCCCCCTCAGGTCTTAATGGGAGACAAAGGGAAATCCGAGACAGGGTGATAACAAGGGGCCCTCTGACTAAGCAACCAGGCCAGGGGTTACAAGCTAACTAACTAAACCAAAAGGTATGTGCGGACTAGCCGCCAGGGAAAAGGACAACCAAAGATCCACTGATCCGTAACTCCTATCCAGCACCGCTGGATACCAGAGTGGATCAGGGGGAGCGGAATCCTCCGCAAAAGCTCCAGAACACAAAGATACAAAATAATAAACAGTAAGCGGTCAAGCCGCAACACACGGCTACGCCGCGACTCACGAACACCACAGGATGTTAAAGGTGCTCGGTCAGACTCCAGGAACAGATGACAACTTCCGAGTACAGGATCACTGAGGACAGGAACAACCGGATTGAGCAGGACTGGAACTCTCTGTAACCGACACAGGCAAACAGGAAGCTATCACCGGCGTCTGTGAGAAGTCCAAAGGGTGCTTATAACTGTGAGCTCCCCAATCAGGAGCCAGACTGGGTAATCACAAGTAATGCCGTGCAGCTTGCATGCTGCACGGCCAGCACACCATTGTACAATTAGAAAAGACCCAGCAACGGGGAACGCGGCCCGAACGTGGCGTCCCCGTTGCTAGGGTCTGAGCGGCTCCGTTCGCCCGGCGTCCAGCGTTGCCAGGGAGCCGGCGGCTGTACGCACACGGCGTCCCTGGTTGCTAGGCGCCGGGCCGCACCGACGAGCGGACCCCGGCGCCTAACACAGTACTAGTGTGATATATATATATATATATATTTTAATTTTATCTCATTATCATCCAGTCTATATTAGCAGCAGACACAGTACAGTAGTCCACGGCTGTAGCTACCTCTGTGTCGGCAGTCGCTCGTCCATCCATAATTGTATACCACCTACCCGTGGTTTTTTTTTTTATTCTATCTTCTTGATACTAGTAGCTTACTTTAGGAGTCTGCAGTGCTGACAGACAGTGTCCAGCAGGTCCGTCATTACATAATATATACCTGTCCGGCTGCAGTACTAGTGTGATATATATATATATATTTTAATTTTATCTCATTATCATCCAGTCTATATTAGCAGCAGACACAGTACGGTAGTCCACGGCTGTAGCTACCTCTGTGTTGGCAGTCGCTCGTCCATCCATAATTGTATACCACCTACCCGTGTTTTTTTTTTTTTTTCTATCTTCTTGATACTAGTAGCTTACTTTAGGAGTCTGCAGTGCTGACAGACAGTGTCCAGCAGGTCCATCATTACATAATATATACCTGTCCGGCTGTAGTACTAGTGTGATATATAATATATTTTAATTTTATCTCATTATCATCCAGTCTATATTAGCAGCAGACACAGTACGGTAGTCCACGGCTGTAGTTACCTCTGTGTCGGCAGTCACTCGTCCATCCATAATTGTATACCACCTACCCGTGGTTTTTTTTTTTTTCTATCTTCTTGATACTAGTAGCTTACTTTAGGAGTCTGCAGTGCTGACAGACAGTGTCCAGCAGGTCCGTCATTACATAATATATACCTGTCTGGCTGCAGTACTAGTGTGATATATATATATATTTTTTTTAATTTTATCTCATTATCATCCAGTCTATATTAGCAGCAGACACAGTACGGTAGTCCACGGCTGTAGCTTCCTCTGTGTCGGCAGTCGCTCGTCATCCATAAGTATACTAGTATCCATCCATCTCCATTGTTTACCTGAGGTGCCTTTTAGTTGTGCCTATTAAAATATGGAGAACAAAAATGTTGAGGTTCCAAAAATAGGGAAAGATCAAGATCGACTTCCACCTCGTGCTGAAGCTGCTGCCACTAGTCATGGCCGAGACGATGAAATGCCAGCAACGTTGTCTGCCAAGGCCGATGCCCAATGTCATAGTACAGAGCATGTAAAATCCAAAACACCAAATATCAGTAAAAAAAGGACTCAAAAATCTAAAATAAAATTGTCGGAGGAGAAGCGTAAACTTGCCAATATGCCATTTACCACACGGAGTGGCAAGGAACGGCTGAGGCCCTGGCCTATGTTCATGGCTAGTGGTTCAGCTTCACATGAGGATGGAAGCACTCAGCCTCTCGCTAGAAAAATGAAAAGACTCAAGCTGGCAAAAGCACAGCAAAGAACTGTGCGTTCTTCGAAATCCCAAATCCACAAGGAGAGTCCAATTGTGTCGGTTGCGATGCCTGACCTTCCCAACACTGGACGTGAAGAGCATGCGCCTTCCACCATTTGCACGCCCCCTGCAAGTGCTGGAAGGAGCACCCGCAGTCCAGTTCCTGATAGTCAGATTGAAGATGTCAGTGTTGAAGTACACCAGGATGAGGAGGATATGGGTGTTGCTGGCGCTGGGGAGGAAATTGACCAGGAGGATTCTGATGGTGAGGTGGTTTGTTTAAGTCAGGCACCCGGGGAGACACCTGTTGTCCGTGGGAGGAATATGGCCATTGACATGCCTGGTGAAAATACCAAAAAAATCAGCTCTTCGGTGTGGAAGTATTTCAACAGAAATGCGGACAACAGGTGTCAAGCCGTGTGTTGCCTTTGTCAAGCTGTAATAAGTAGGGGTAAGGACGTTAACCACCTCGGAACATCCTCCCTTATACGTCACCTGCAGCGCATTCATAATAAGTCAGTGACAAGTTCAAAAACTTTGGGCGACAGCGGAAGCAGTCCACTGACCAGTAAATCCCTTCCTCTTGTAACCAAGCTCACGCAAACCACCCCACCAACTCCCTCAGTGTCAATTCCCTCCTTCCCCAGGAATGCCAATAGTCCTGCAGGCCATGTCACTGGCAATTCTGACGAGTCCTCTCCTGCCTGGGATTCCTCCGATGCATCCTTGCATGTAACGCCTACTGCTGCTGGCGCTGCTGTTGTTGCTGCTGGGAGTCGATGGTCATCCCAGAGGGGAAGTCGTAAGCCCACTTTTACTACTTCCACCAAGCAATTGACTGTCCAACAGTCCTATGCGAGGAAGATGAAATATAGTTATCCTGTTGCAAAGCGGATAACTGAGGCCTTGACAACTATGTTGGTGTTAGACGTGCGTCCGGTATCCGCCGTTAGTTCACAGGGAACTAGACAATTTCTTGAGGTAGTGTGCCCCCGTTACCAAATACCATCTAGGTTCCACTTCTCTAGGCAGGCGATACCGAGAATGTACACGGACGTCAGAAAAGACTCACCAGTGTCCTAAAAAATGCAGTTGTACCCAATGTCCACTTAACCACGGACATGTGGACAAGTGGAGCAGGGCAGGGTCAGGACTATATGACTGTGACAGCCCACTGGGTAGATGTATGGACTCCCGCCGCAAGAACAGCAGCGGCGGCACCAGTAGCAGCATCTCGCAAACGCCAACTCTTTCCTAGGCAGGCTACGCTTTGTATCACCGGTTTCCAGAATACGCACACAGCTGAAAACCTCTTACGGCAACTGAGGAAGATCATCGCGGAATGGCTTACCCCAATTGGACTCTCCTGTGGATTTGTGGCATCGGACAACGCCAGCAATATTGTGTGTGCATTAAATATGGGCAAATTCCAGCACGTCCCATGTTTTGCACATACCTTGAATTTGGTGGTGCAGAATTATTTAAAAAACGAGAGGGGCGTGCAAGAGATGCTGTCGGTGGCCACAAGAATTGCGGGACACTTTCGGCGTACAGGCACCACGTACAGAAGACTGGAGCAACACCAAAAACGCCTGAACCTGCCCTGCCATCATCTGAAGCAAGAAGTGGTAACGAGGTGGAATTCAACCCTATATATGCTTCAGAGGTTGGAGGAGCAGCAAAAGGCCATTCAAGCCTATACAATTGAGCACGATATAGGAGGTGGAATGCACCTGTCTCAAGCGCAGTGGAGAATGATTTCAATGTTGTGCAAGGTTCTGCTGCCCTTTGAACTTGCCACACGTGAAGTCAGTTCAGACACTGCCAGCCTGAGTCAGGTCATTCCCCTCATCAGGCTTTTGCAGAAGAAGCTGGAGACATTGAAGGAGGAGCTAACACAGAGCGATTCCGCTAGGCATGTGGGACTTGTGGATGGAGCCCTTAATTCGCTTAACAAGGATTCACGGGTGGTCAATCCGTTGAAATCAGAGCACTACATTTTGGCCACCGTGCTCGATCCTAGATTTAAAACCTACCTTGGATCTCTCTTTCCGGCACACACAAGTCTGCTGGGGTTCAAAGACCTGCTGGTGAGAAAATTGTCAAGTCAAGCGGAACGCGACCTGTCAACATCTCCTCCTTCACATTCTCCCGCAACTGGGGGTGCGAGGAAAAGGCTCAGAATTCCGAGCCCACCCGCTGGCGGTGATGCAGGGCAGTCTGGAGCGACTGCTGATGCTGACATCTGGTCCGGACTGAAGGACCTGACAACGATTACGGAGTCGGACATGTCGTCTACTGGCACTGCATATGATTCTCTCCCCATTGAAAGAATGGTGGAGGATTATATGAGTGACCGCATCCAAGTAGGCACGTCAGACAGTCCGTACTTATACTGGCAGGAAAAAGAGGCAATTTGGAGGCCCTTGCACAAACTGGCTTTATTCTACCTAAGTTGCCCTCCCACAAGTGTGTACTCCGAAAGAGTGTTTAGTGCCGCCGCTCACCTTGTCAGCAATCGGCGTACGAGGTTACTTCCAGAAAATGTGGAGAAGATGATGTTCATTAAAATGAATTATAATCAATTCCTCCGTGGAGACATTGACCAGCAGCAATTGCCTCCACAAAGTACACAGGGAGCTGAGATGGTGGATTCCAGTGGGGACGAATTGATAATCTGTGAGGAGGGGGATGTACACGGTGATATATAGGAGGATGATGATGAGGTGGACATCTTGCCTCTGTAGAGCCAGTTTGTGCAAGGAGAGATTAATTGCTTCTTTTTTGGTGGGGGTCCAAACCAACCCGTCATTTCAGTCACAGTCGTGTGGCAGACCCTGTCACTGAAATGATGGGTTGGTTAAAGTGTGCATGTCCTGTTTATACAACATAAGGGTGGGTGGGAGGGCCCAAGCAGTGGCGGTTCTTGCCACGGGCAAGCAGGACTTTTGCCCGGGGCGCCGCCTTCCTGAGGGCGCTGGCGCCATCCGGAGGGCGCCGCACCGTGGCAAGATCCGCCACTGCTGCCCGCTGTGTCCCCCGTCCGCCTCCGCTGCCCGCTGCCGTCCCCGTCCTCGGCGCCTCCTGTGAAGGGAACTAGACGCTATGCGTCTAGTTTCCCTTCGTGGAGAGTAACTGCTGAGCGCTGCGCGATGACGTCATCGCGCACCGCACAGCAAAGGTCCTCTCCACGAAGGGAACTAGACGCATAGCGTCTAGTTTCTCTTCGTGGAGAGGACCTTTTGCTGTGCGGTGCGCGATGACGTCATCGCGCACCGCTCAGCATAAGCGGCGCTTTTAATGTACAGGGGGCGTGACTCACCACGCCCCCTGTATTAGGCCACGCCCCTTTCCTGCCCGGGGCGCTCTGCGCCCTTGAACCGGCCCTGGGCCCAAGGACAATTCCATCTTGCACCTCTTTTTTCTTTCATTTTTCTTTGCGTCATGTGCTGTTTGGGGAGTATTTTTTTGAAGGGCCATCCTGCGTGACACTGCAGTGCCACTCCTAGATGGGCCAGGTGTTTGTGTCGGCCACTAGGGTCGCTTATCTTACTCACACAGCTACCTCATTGCGCCTCTTTTTTTCTTTGCGTCATGTGCTGTTTGGGGAGTGTTTTTTGGAAGGGCCATCCTGCGTGACACTGCAGTGCCACTCCTAGATGGGCCAGGTGTTTGTGTCGGCCACTAGGGTCGCTTATCTTACTCACACAGCTACCTCATTGCGCCTCTTTTTTTCTTTGCGTCATGTGCTGTTTGGGGAGTGTTTTTTGGAAGGGCCATCCAGCGTGACACTGCAGTGCCACTCCTAGATGGGCCCGGTGTTTGTGTCGGCCGCTAGGGTCGCTTAGCTTACTCACACAGCTACCTCATTGCGCATCTTTTTTTCTTTGCGTCATGTGCTGTTTGGGGAGTGTTTTTTGGAAGGGCCATCCTGCGTGACACTGCAGTGCCACTCCTAGATGGGCCAGGTGTTTGTGTCGGCCACTAGGGTCGCTTAGCTTAGTCATCCAGCGACCTCGGTGCAAATTTTAGGACTAAAAATAATATTGTGAGGTGTGAGGCGTTCAGAGTAGACTGAAAATGAGTGGAAATTATGGTTTTTGAGGTTAATAATACTTTGGGATCAAAATGACCCCCAAATTCTATGATTTAAGCTGTTTTTTAGTGTTTTTTGAAAAAAACACCCGAATCCAAAACACACCCGAATCCGACAAAAAAAATTCGGTGAGGTTTTGCCAAAACGCGTTCGAACCCAAAACACGGCCGCGGAACCGAACCCAAAACCAAAACACAAAACCCGAAAAATTTCAAGTGCACATCTCTAAAGAGGGGTCAGTAATGCAGTGATGGTTATAGAAAGGTCAGTGATGTAGTGTAGGGTATAGAGGGGTCAGTTATGTAGTGTGGGGTAAAGAGGGGTCAGTAAAGATACTAAGCTGAAGTACTTAGTAGAGATGAGCGGGTTCGGTTTCTCTGAATCCGAACCCGCCAGAACTTCATGTTTTTTTTCACGAGTCCGAGCGACTCGGATCTTCCCGCCTTGCTCGGTTAACCCGAGCGCGCCCGAACGTCATCATGACGCTGTCGGATTCTCGCGAGGCTCGGATTCTATCGCGAGACTCGGATTCTATATAAGGAGCCGCGCGTCGCCGCCATTTTCACACGTGCATTGAGATTGATAGGGAGAGGACGTGGCTGGCGTCCTCTCCGTTTAGACACTTGATTTACTAATTTTGGGGAGCATTAGGAGTACTCAGTAGTGTACAGTGCAGAGTTTTGCTGATAGTGACCAGTGA
The DNA here is from genome assembly GCF_028390025.1 of Pseudophryne corroboree. Taxonomy (NCBI): domain Eukaryota; kingdom Metazoa; phylum Chordata; class Amphibia; order Anura; family Myobatrachidae; genus Pseudophryne; species Pseudophryne corroboree. The sequence goes on along the minus strand of NW_026968477.1, from coordinate 694,987 downwards.
CCACCACTTTTATTTATAATCCGTTCTCTGCCTGAAAAAAGCGATACACAGCACACAGTGACTCAGTCACATACGTACCATATCTGTGTGCACTGCTCAGGCTCAGGCCAGTGTGCTGCATCATCTATATATATTATATATCTGTCTGACTGCTCAGCTCACACAGCTTATAATTGTGGGGGAGACTGGGGAGCACTACTGCAGTGCCAGTTATAGGTTATAGCAGGAGCCAGGAGTACATAATATTATATTAAAATTAAACAGTGCACACTTTTGCTGCAGGAGTGCCACTGCCAGTGTGACTAGTGACCAGTGACCTGACCACCAGTATATAATATTAGTAGTATACTATCTCTTTATCAACCAGTCTATATTAGCAGCAGACACAGTACAGTGCGGTAGTTCACGGCTGTGGCTACCTCTGTGTCGGCACTCGGCAGCCCGTCCATAATTGTATATACCAGTGACCTAACCGTGGTTTTTTTTTCTTTCTTTATACATACATACTAGTTACGAGTATACTATCTCTTTATCAACCAGTCTATATATTAGCAGCAGACACAGTACAGTGCGGTAGTTCACGGCTGTGGCTACCTCTGTGTCGGCACTCGGCAGCCCGTCCATAATTGTATATACCACCTAACCGTGGTTTTTTTTTCTTTCTTTATACATACATACTAGTTACGAGTATACTATCTCTTTATCAACCAGTCTATATATTAGCAGCAGACACAGTACAGTGCGGTAGTTCACGGCTGTGGCTACCTCTGTGTCGGCACTCCGCAGCCCGTCCATAATTGTATATACCAGTGACCTAACCGTGGTTTTTTTTTCTTTCTTTATACATACATACATACTAGTTACGAGTATACTATCTCTTTATCAACCAGTCTATATATTAGCAGCAGACACAGTACAGTGCGGTAGTTCACGGCTGTGGCTACCTCTGTGTCGGCACTCGGCAGCCCGTCCATAATTGTATATACCACCTAACCGTGGTTTTTTTTTCTTTCTTTATACATACATACTAGTTACGAGTATACTATCTCTTTATCAACCAGTCTATATATTAGCAGCAGACACAGTACAGTGCGGTAGTTCACGGCTGTGGCTACCTCTGTGTCGGCACTCAGCAGCCCGTCCATAATTGTATATACCAGTGACCTAACCGTGGTTTTTTTTTCTTTCTTTATACATACATACTAGTTACGAGTATACTATCTCTTTATCAACCAGTCTATATATTAGCAGCAGACACAGTACAGTGCGGTAGTTCACGGCTGTGGCTACCTCTGTGTCGGCACTCGGCAGCCCGTCCATAATTGTATATACCAGTGACCTAACCGTGGTTTTTTTTTCTTTCTTTATACATACATACTAGTTACGAGTATACTATCTCTTTATCAACCAGTCTATATATTAGCAGCAGACACAGTACAGTGCGGTAGTTCACGGCTGTGGCTACCTCTGTGTCGGCACTCGGCAGCCCGTCCATAATTGTATATACCAGTGACCTAACCGTGGTTTTTTTTTCTTTCTTTATACATACATACTAGTTACGAGTATACTATCTCTTTATCAACCAGTCTATATATTAGCAGCAGACACAGTACAGTGCGGTAGTTCACGGCTGTGGCTACCTCTGTGTCGGCACTCGGCAGCCCGTCCATAATTGTATATACCACCTAACCGTGGTTTTTTTTTCTTTCTTTATACATACATACTAGTTACGAGTATATTATCTCTTAATCAACCAGTCTATATATTAGCAGCAGACACAGTACAGTGCGGTAGTTCACGGCTGTGGCTACCTCTGTGTCGGCACTCGGCAGCCCGTCCATAATTGTATATACCACCTAACCGTGGTTTTTTTTTCTTTCTTTATACATACATACTAGTTACGAGTATACTATCTCTTTATCAACCAGTCTATATATTAGCAGCAGACACAGTACAGTGCGGTAGTTCACGGCTGTGGCTACCTCTGTGTCGGCACTCGGCAGCCCGTCCATAATTGTATACTAGTATCCAATCCATCCATCTCCATTGTTTACCTGAGGTGCCTTTTAGTTGTGCCTATTAAAATATGGAGAACAAAAATGTTGAGGTTCCAAAATTAGGGAAAGATCAAGATCCACTTCCACCTCGTGCTGAAGCTGCTGCCACTAGTCATGGCCGAGACGATGAAATGCCAGCAACGTCGTCTGCCAAGGCCGATGCCCAATGGCATAGTACAGAGCATGTCAAAACCAAAACACCAAATATCAGTAAAAAAAGGACTCCAAAACCTAAAATAAAATTGTCGGAGGAGAAGCGTAAACTTGCCAATATGCCATTTACCACACGGAGTGGCAAGGAACGGCTGAGGCCCTGGCCTATGTTCATGGCTAGTGGTTCAGCTTCACATGAGGATGGAAGCACTCAGCCTCTCACTAGAAAACTAAAAAGACTCAAGCTGGCAAAAGCACCGCAAAGAACTGTGCGTTCTTTGAAATCCCAAATCCACAAGGAGAGTCCAATTGTGTCGGTTGCGATGCCTGACCTTCCCAACACTGGACGTGAAGAGCATGCGCCTTCCACCATTTGCACGCCCCCTGCAAGTGCTGGAAGGAGCACCCGCAGTCCAGTTCCTGATAGTCAGATTGAAGATGTCAGTGTTGAAGTACACCAGGATGAGGAGGATATGGGTGTTGCTGGCGCTGGGGAGGAAATTGACCAGGAGGATTCTGATGGTGAGGTGGTTTGTTTAAGTCAGGCACCCGGGGAGACACCTGTTGTCCGTGGGAGGAATATGGCCGTTGACATGCCAGGTGAAAATACCAAAAAAATCAGCTCTTCGGTGTGGAGGTATTTCACCAGAAATGCGGACAACAGGTGTCAAGCCGTGTGTTCCCTTTGTCAAGCTGTAATAAGTAGGGGTAAGGACGTTAACCACCTCGGAACATCCTCCCTTATACGTCACCTGCAGCGCATTCATAATAAGTCAGTGACAAGTTCAAAAACTTTGGGTGACAGCGGAAGCAGTCCACTGACCAGTAAATCCCTTCCTCTTGTAACCAAGCTCACGCAAACCACCCCACCAACTCCCTCAGTGTCAATTTCCTCCTTCCCCAGGAATGCCAATAGTCCTGCAGGCCATGTCACTGGCAAGTCTGACGAGTCCTCTCCTGCCTGGGATTCCTCCGATGCATCCTTGCGTGTAACGCCTACTGCTGCTGGCGCTGCTGTTGTTGCCGCTGGGAGTCGATGGTCATCCCAGAGGGGAAGTCGTAAGCCCACTTGTACTACTTCCAGTAAGCAATTGACTGTTCAACTGTCCTTTGCGAGGAAGATGAAATATCACAGCAGTCATCCTACTGCAAAGCGGATAACTGAGTCCTTGACAACTATGTTGGTGTTAGACGTGCGTCCGGTATCCGCCGTTAGTTCACAGGGAACTAGACAATTTATTGAGGCAGTGTGCCCCCGTTACCAAATACCATCTAGGTTCCACTTCTCTAGGCAGGCGATACCGAGAATGTACACGGACGTCAGAAAAAGACTCACCAGTCTCCTAAAAAATGCAGTTGTACCCAATGTCCACTTAACCACGGACATGTGGACAAGTGGAGCAGGGCAGGGTCAGGACTATATGACTGTGACAGCCCACTGGGTAGATGTATGGACTCCCGCCGCAAGAACAGCAGCGGCGGCACCAGTAGCAGCATCTCGCAAACGCCAACTCTTTCCTAGGCAGGCTACGCTTTGTATCACCGCTTTCCAGAATACGCACACAGCTGAAAACCTCTTACGGCAACTGAGGAAGATCATCGCGGAATGGCTTACCCCAATTGGACTCTCCTGTGGATTTGTGGCATCGGACAACGCCAGCAATATTGTGTGTGCATTAAATATGGGCAAATTCCAGCACGTCCCATGTTTTGCACATACCTTGAATTTGGTGGTGCAGAATTTTTTTAAAAACGACAGGGGCGTGCAAGAGATGCTGTCGGTGGCCAGAAAAATTGCGGGACACTTTCGGCGTACAGGCACCACGTACAGAAGACTGGAGCACCACCAAAAACTACTGAACCTGCCCTGCCATCATCTGAAGCAAAAAGTGGTAACGAGGTGGAATTCAACCCTCTATATGCTTCAGAGGTTGGAGGAGCAGCAAAAGGCCATTCAAGCCTATACAATTGAGCACGATATAGGAGATGGAATGCACCTGTCTCAAGTGCAGTGGAGAATGATTTCAACGTTGTGCAAGGTTCTGATGCCCTTTGAACTTGCCACACGTGAAGTCAGTTCAGACACTGCCAGCCTGAGTCAGGTCATTCCCCTCATCAGGCTTTTGCAGAAGAAGCTGGAGGCATTGAAGAAGGAGCTAAAAGGGAGCGATTCCGCTAGGCATGTGGGACTTGTGGATGCAGCCCTTAATTCGCTTAACAAGGATTCACGGGTGGTCAATCTGTTGAAATCAGAGCACTACATTTTGGCCACCGTGCTCGATCCTAGATTTAAAGCCTACCTTGGATCTCTCTTTCCGGCAGACACAGGTCTGCTGGGGTTGAAAGACCTGCTGGTGACAAAATTGTCAAGTCAAGCGGAACGCGACCTGTCAACATCTCCTCCTTCACATTCTCCCGCAACTGGGGGTGCGAGGAAAAGGCTCAGAATTCCGAGCCCACCCGCTGGCGGTGATGCAGGGCAGTCTGGAGCGACTGCTGATGCTGACATCTGGTCCGGACTGAAGGACCTGACAACGATTACGGACATGTCGTCTACTGTCACTGCATATGATTCTCTCAACATTGATAGAATGGTGGAGGATTATATGAGTGACCGCATCCAAGTAGGCACGTCACACAGTCCGTACTTATACTGGCAGGAAAAAGAGGCAATTTGGAGGCCCTTGCACAAACTGGCTTTATTCTACCTAAGTTGCCCTCCCACAAGTGTGTACTCCGAAAGAGTGTTTAGTGCCGCCGCTCACCTTGTCAGCAATCGGCGTACGAGGTTACATCCAGAAAATGTGGAGAAGATGATGTTCATTAAAATGAATTATAATCAATTCCTCCGCGGAGACATTGACCAGCAGCAATTGCCTCCACAAAGTACACAGGGAGCTGAGATGGTGGATTCCAGTGGGGACGAATTGATAATCTGTGAGGAGGGGGATGTACACGGTGATATATCGGAGGGTGAAGATGAGGTGGACATCTTGCCTCTGTAGAGCCAGTTTGTGCAAGGAGAGATTAATTGCTTCTTTTTTGGGGGGGGTCCAAACCAACCCGTCATATCAGTCACAGTCGTGTGGCAGACCCTGTCACTGAAATGATGGGTTGGTTAAAGTGTGCATGTCCTGTTTTGTTTATACAACATAAGGGTGGGTGGGAGGGCCCAAGGATAATTCCATCTTGCACCTCTTTTTTCTTTTCTTTTTCTTTGCATCATGTGCTGATTGGGGAGGGTTTTTTGGAAGGGACATCCTGCGTGACACTGCAGTGCCACTCCTAGATGGGCCCGGTGTTTGTGTCGGCCACTAGGGTCGCTAATCTTACTCACACAGCTACCTCATTGCGCCTCTTTTTTTCTTTGCGTCATGTGCTGTTTGGGGAGGGTTTTTTGGAAGGGACATCCTGCGTGACACTGCAGTGCCACTCCTAGATGTGCCCGGTGTTTGTGTCGGCCACTAGGGTCGCTAATCTTACTCACACAGCTACCTCATTGCGCCTCTTTTTTTCTTTGCGTCATGTGCTGTTTGGGGAGGGTTTTTTGGAAGGGACATCCTGCGTGACACTGCAGTGCCACTCCTAGATGGGCCCGGTGTTTGTGTCGGCCACTAGGGTCGCTAATCTTACTCACACAGTCAGCTACCTCATTGCGCCTCTTTTTTTCTTTGCGTCATGTGCTGTTTGGGGAGGGTTTTTTGGAAGGGCCATCCTGCGTGACACTGCAGTGCCACTCCTAGATGGGCCCGGTGTTTGTGTCGGCCACTAGGGTCGCTAATCTTACTCACACAGCTACCTCATTGCGCCTCTTTTTTTCTTTGCGTCATGTGCTGTTTGGGGAGGGTTTTTTGGAAGGGCCATCCTGCGTGACACTGCAGTGCCACTCCTAGATGGGCCCGGTGTTTGTGTCGGCCACTAGGGTCGCTAATCTTACTCACACAGCAACCTCATTGCGCCTCTTTTTTTCTTTGCGTCATGTGCTGTTTGGGGAGGGTTTTTTGGAAGGGACATCCTGCGTGACACTGCAGTGCCACTCCTAGATGGGCCCGGTGTTTGTGTCGGCCACTAGGGTCGCTTATCTTACTCACACAGCGACCTCGGTGCAAATTTTAGGACTAAAAATAATATTGTGAGGTGTGAGGTATTCAGAATAGACTGAAAATGAGTGTAAATTATGGTTTTTGAGGTTAATAATACTTTGGGATCAAAATGACCCCCAAATTCTATGATTTAAGCTGTTTTTTAGTGTTTTTGGAAAAAAACACCCGAATCCAAAACACACCCGAATCCGACAAAAATAATTCGGTGAGGTTTTGCCAAAACGCGTTCGAACCCAAAACACGGCCGCGGAACCGAACCCAAAACCAAAACACAAAACCCGAAAAATTTCAGGCGCTCATCTCTAGTACTTAGAACACTTCTTGAATTAAGACACAACCTGCAAGAAAAAGTGTGCAATATGGGTGAAAAGGCAAATGTCAGAGGTCTGATACAAGTGACCAGCTCCACACCTTGCACCACATAGCGTTATGTTAAACTGGGATATGTTCTTTTTTGGTGTGTGTGTGTGTGTGTGTGTGTGTGGGGGGGGGGGGGGGGGTGCCAAAGGAAATTTTTGCCATTGGCTCCTTTGGTCTAGAACCAGCCCTGATCACAAAATATTTTTGTCTGAGCAGACTGGACACTGATCAGCGTTGGCTCATTCTCAGCCCCCCGCCCAGCCTCTGCTGCCAACAGACTGCTATTAGCTAGTTAACCTTCTGCCTTCCCTATCTATGACACAGACTGCTGCTAATGCTACCAGAATGTTCCCAGTGGCTTCACACCAACAGTGAATCCCAGCCGATGATGTAGGGCAGCGTGTGGGGGAGGGGGTCAGTTGCTGTGGCTCCAACATGGTAACCGCCAATGGACTGCAATGCTTTATCGAAAGGGGGGGCGCCAGTCCCTTACTTTGCCAGGGGCGCTTGGACCCCTAGCTACACCTCTGTTGACCCTAACCGATACCCCTAAACTAACCATAATTCCTGCAGTAAAAATCCATGTTTCTATGTATATAGGGGGTCATTCCGAGTTGATCGCTTGCTGCCGTTGTTCGCTGCGTAGCAATCAGTTGAAAAAAAATGGCTAATCTGTGCATGCGCATGCTCCGTAATGTGCATGCGCATCGTACGGGTACAAAGTCCATTGTGGTTTTGCACTAGTTCTAGCGATTATTCCAATCACAGAACAGGCCACAAGGAGATTGACAGAAAGAGGGCGTTTCTGGGTGTCAACTGACCGTTTTCAGGGAGTGCTTGGAAAAATGCAGGCGTGGCAGAAGAAATGCAGACGTGGCTGGGCATTCGCTGGATGGGTGTGTGACATCAAACGCCGTCCCTCGGTTGTTAGAATCAATGCACACGAAGTGTAACTACAGTGCTGGTCTTATTTTGAAACGATTTTGCAGGCGCTCTGCTACTCAAGTATTCGCACTTCTCCAAAGTGAATATACACTCTCCAGTGGGCAGCGACAATGCGTTTGCATGGCTGCTAAAAACTGCTAGCGAGCAATCAACTCAGAATGACCCCCATAGTGTATTGCAAGAAAATATCTGTAAATCCAATGGTACCGTAAGTGCGGTATATACTCGCACTTCTTTGCGGGGTGAGAACATCTCCCCTAAGTGAAGTCAGCCCTATGAATAGAGTTTGTGTGATCCCTGTGCAGCAGTCACAGAAAGGGTTCATCTCTGCAGTTTGTCACTCAAATTACATTGCTGCATTTTTTCTAGAAGTGGATCTGAGAGCTGTTACCCGCAGACCAGCTACAATAATTATCCTGGGTACTCACTAGACCAGTGGTTCTCAAACTGCACCCTGGGGTGCCTCAGGACACTTGCAGGGGTGCCTTGGATTGGTGGTCCAGGACCAATTCAAAATATTTATAGTTAGTGTTATAGGCAAAACCAGTGCTGTTGGCTGGCAATCATAACATATGTGCACAAGCAGAAGCAAATCCTGTCCCCTACCAAAGGGCCAGTGCTAGGGTGTTTGGCGCCTCCCTGCAAACTATTAATTTGGGCCCTCTCTCCAATACTTAATAAAGGGACAGTGCGCTCCTTAAAAAAAGAAGGTGTGGTATCACAAGGAAGGGGCATGGCCACACAATAGCACCCCAAATCAAAATACGCCACACAGTAGCACTATCTTATTGTCATTACACCGCATGTAATAATAATAATAATAATAATACCCACAGTCGCAGTGCCCTTTATACACATAACCACCATATCAGTGCAGCTTACACACATAATGCCAACAGTAGCAGTTCCCCCATCTACACATGCCCACGGTGGCAATCCTTTACATGGCAAATATCAACCTGGTTTTGCCATGTAAAGGATTGCCACTTTAAAAACAAACAATCAAACAAAAAAAAAAAAAAACAACAGGAAAAAACACAAAATCTCTCACTTTCTGATTCTCACACCCTATTACATTCCTCCCTATATATTTAAATGTTTCTATTACTGTATGTTCCCTCTTCCCTTCTCCAAACTATACACATCAACATTTTTTAGTATTTCCAGGTAAGTTTTGTGATGTAGGCCATGCACAATTTTAGTTGCCCTAATGTATTTACAGCCTTCTGGAGATATGGCTTCTGGAACTGAACACAGGATTCTAAATGTGGCTGTACCAAGGACCTATACAGTGGCATTACAGGTTGAGTATCCCTTATCCAAAATGCTTGGGACCAGAGGAATTTTGGATATCGGATTTTTCTGTATTTTGGAATAATTGCATACCATAACGAGATATTATGGTGATGGGACCTAAATCTAAGCACAGAAGGCATTTATGTTTCATATACACCTTATACACACAGCCTGAAGGTCATTTTAGCCAATATTTTTTATAACTTTGTGCATTAAACAAAGTGTGTGTACATTCACAGAATTCATTTATGTTTCATATACACCTTATACACACAGTCTGAAGTTCATTTAATACAATATTTTTAATAACTTTGAGTATTAAACAAAGTTTGTGTACACTGAGCCATCAAAACACAAAGGTTTCACTATCTCAGTCTCACTCAAAAAAGTCCGTATTTCGGAATATTCCGTATTTCGGAATATTTGGATATGGGATACTCAACCTGTATTACTTTTTTCTGCTACTGGTTCTTTAACCTATGCAAACAAGCATCTGACTTGCCTTTCCTATTGCTTTGTTACATTGCTCACCTGAAATAGTAATACTTAGATAGCTTTCCTCTTGCCATTATAATGCCCTTAATATTATAGTTAGCCTTTGCATTTTTGAGACGTGTATGATTTTGCATTTTTTGGCATTAAATGTTGCCATGTTCTTGACCATTCCTCTAGTCCAGGGGCGGAACTGCCAGAGACAACGGAGTCAGTTGCCGCCGGGCTCCAGCCCTAAAGGGGCTTCCTCCATTGCCCCCCGGCTGTTACGTGCCCTTCCTACTAAATAGACAAAGGCGCTACCAGCAGGGTCTCGCAGTTTGTACATTCCATGCCGTAACACCCTTCTTTCCACCTTCACAATGAAGCTATTGGTACTTTGCAAAAAAAAAAAATTATTAGCATTGCAACTCAGCAGATCAATGCAGTGTGCAGCCACACACTCCATATATCTGCTCAGCCACAAAGCTGATTATTTCTTCACAAAGTACAAGGTGAGCTCCAAATAGAATTCTCTAGCTTAGATTATACCTTTCTATGCAAGGGTAAATAGCTCAATTGTTTGACTGCAATGCCACAGGAAATGGTTTGGATCCAAGACAGTGTGACTGAATAATAAAGAAACCTTAAGATGAGTTCATGAATGTTGTATAAGTATTAGTGAGAGAAGGGGTCAGGAGCATGCTAGGCTGCAAAAAATAAGGTAGGCTGCAAGTGAAAGTAATGATCTCCTATATATTTTCCCAGATCTGTCCCTCTGTGTGGCTAACTCTGGGGGAAGTCACAGCAATGGGCGGAGACGGCATCTGCAGGACGATACACCAGTGCCAGCAGCAGACCGTAACAAAGTGACAGATCAGGGAGAATATATAGGAGGTAGGGAGGTGGCCATGGTACATGGCTGCCCAAGGGACACTAGCTCATGTACCCCTTTACCACTGAGGCTGGCCACCAAGGATGGACCTGTCACCAGTGCACATGCAATAACCTCTTCTGCTGCCCTCTTTGCAACTCAGATTGCCCAGTGCTCCCCTTCACTAACAGTCCACAAAGTTTCCCCATCTCACGATCTGCCTCCTCACCCCCACTTTCATCTCTACAGCACACGCGCATATCATACAAGATCCCATCATACGTACGTAGGTCTGAAATGCAAGAGGGAGGTTGGGGGGAGATTGGCATGCGCCAGCAACACCACACAGCTCACTGTGACCACAGTGGAGAGGCGCTGCAACAGGACAATACACCAACCTCGGAGCAAGGAACTGCGTCGGTCAGGAGGAGAACTATTTCAATAGCATAAAAAGGTTAATGCGTCCCACCCTATGGACACCAGACTCATCAAGTCACTGTTGCCAGAGTCTCATACAATGACTCTGAACCTCTAAGCACACTATTTGACTGTCCACACCCTGCTGTGCCTATTACCCATCTCCTCCACCACCCTCAACACTGACCCACACATCATTCACCCACAAAGATACAATAAAGGTAGTTTGGATAAATTAGCTAAATGAAATGGATTTAACCAATTTATCTAAATGACCATTTTTGGATGTTTTCCAGTGTTTGTGAGCAAATGGTCAATTGTCATTTGCTGCCACATATTAGCATAATTTTGTTTCAACTAGAAAAAAAAATTGGACAGATAATCTAAGTGTGGATCCAGTTTAAAGGTCCGTATTCACGGCCCGATTTTGGGGAGAGATGTGTGCTGAGCGAACTGCTCAGCACACATCTCTGCCCCCGCTCAGCACAGCGTGATGTGTGCTGAGCGTACGGGGGGTGGGGGTGGGGGCGCTCATTTCACCCCCTGTGTAGGGCATTCTGTGTGTATCCATCTTAACAGGTGTGAGCATCATACAACTACTGACTTGCGAGTAACTATACAGCAGCTCCATACCTTGTGACTTGAAGAAACACCAGTTAACCCCGGGAATGCTGCAGTCAAAGCAACAATTCCTCTTCTTACATTCCGCTGCACTTATTGTGGGGTAGCCGCAATCCCTTCTGCTGTACGGTTCCACATTACATTGTTTCTTGTCACTTCCTGTTGATGCAGTAAGGAAACATCCAGGAATTACAGCAGCTTAGTTTTTTTTTTTTTAACTGGGGCAATTTAGCTAGATCACAGGGCAATTTAGCTCCTTTGGTCCTTTTTTAGGACCAGTTAATCAGACAGTTGAGCAAACTGAAAAACAGCTAACAGGAAATTTCCACTTAAATGGTATTTTCTAATCTTATCTGACCATGACTAAGAATAAAGGATACACAAGATAAACTCTTAGAGCCATGGACCTTATCCATGTTTAAGCTCCATCAAATCTGTAATCAATAGCACTACATGCTCCCACTTTACCACTGTACTATATACTCTACCTGTGTTTTTAAGGTAAAAACACCATTTAACCCCAGTGACACTTGAATTAAAGCAGCAGCCTCTGGAATAGCATTCCTTAGCATTAATCCCAGGAAATCTGCAATCTTCACGCTCTTTGATAGCCATGCTACATTGCTGTTTACTTGGATGGAGCAGAGAGCACAACATCAAGACATAGGAAATATTACAATGCATGATAAGAAAGGTGTGAGCTCTACAGCAAGGCCTCTAACCCTTTGCCAGTGCCAAATACATAGGGCTTAACTCAGATCTGATCACAGCAGCAAATTTATTAGCTAAAACCATGTACACTGCAGGGGGGGGGGGTGTATAATATGTGCAGAGAGAGTTAGATTTTGGTGCGGTGTGTTCAAACTGAAATCTAAATTGCAGTGTAAAAACAAAACAGCCAGTATTTACCCTGCACACAAACAATATAACCCACCTAAATCTCTCTGCAAATGTTATATCTGCCCCCCCCCAACCCTGCAGTGCACATGGTTTTGCCCACTAGCTAACAAATTTGCTGCATCTGGGAATTACAGCAGCTTAATATTTCTTTTTACAGAAGGTTCAGCAAATTAAATTATTTAGTGAAATACTGTAATCATAACAGTTACAGGGATATTGTAGGTAGATTTATTGTCAGTGGATAAATGTAAAAATTAAACCCTTAGGCATAGTTCCAAAATGCTGTCATTGCAATCCAGATTTTAAGGATATCATGCTTGAGCACAGGTGACTTAATTAGAACTTCGGTCAATGTGAATTAACCATTGGACTCAACCATGGTTATCCTTAAAACCTGGGGGGCTATTTAAGATCGATCTTAATCAATGTTGGGCTTCCAGGTTGAAAAAAAAACACACATTTACTAACATTTTAAAATTTATATAAAAAATCATCTGTTCGTAAATGCAGTGCACATGGTTTTGCCCAACTGCTAACAAAAATCCTGCTGCGATCAACTCAGAATTACCCCCCATGGCCCTCATTCCGAGTTGTTCGCTCGCAAGCTGCTTTTAGCAGCATTGCACACGCTCAGCTGCCGCCTACTGGGAGTGAATCTTAGCATCTTAAAATTGCGAACGAAAGATTTGCAATATTGCGATAAGACATCTCTGTGCAGTTTCTGAGTAGCTCGAGACTTACTCTGCCAGTGCGATCAGTTCAGTGCTTGTCGTTCCTGGTTTGACGTCACAAACACACCCAGCGTTCGCCCAGACACTCCTCCGTTTCTCCAGCCACTCCCGCGTTTTTCCCAGAAACGGTAGCATTTTTTCCCACACGCCCCTAAAACGGCCTGTTTCCGCCCAGAAACACCCACTTCCTGTCAATCACATTACGATCACCAGAACGATGAAAAAACCGTGAGTAATATTCCTAACTGCATAGCAAATTTACTTGGCGCAGTCGCAGTGTGAACATTGCGCATGCGCATTAGGCGGAAAATCGCTGCGATGCGAAGAAAATTACAGAGCGAACAACTCGGAATGACCACCTATGTGCACTGCAGGGAAGGCAGATTTAACATGTGCAGAGAGAGTTAGATTTGGGTGTGGTGTGTTCAATCTGCAATCTAATTTGCAGTGTAAAAATAAAGCAGTCAGTACCCTGCACAGAAACAAAATAACTCACCCAAATCTAACTCTTTCTGCACATGTTATATCTGCCTCCCCTGCAGTACACATGGTTTTGCCCAACTGCTAACAAAATTCCTGCTGCGATCAACTTGGAATTACCCCCATCGATTGATGTTTTCACACTGCTCGTGTATATAAGACATATAGGGCCTAATTCAGTTTGGATCGTAATACGCGTTCCAACCGCAAAAACTATGAAGAGGATGGGGGCATATACGCAGGGTCCATCCTGTGCGTGTGCCTACATTTTCTCCGGGTGCCCCGCAGAAAATGCGAATGCCTCTGCCTGTCAATCAGTAGAGGGCGTACCTTCGCAGGTATATCGCGATCATGAGCCATGTCTCCCATTTTTGTCATTATAGGTGCTCTGTGAGCTGCTGGCCATGCCCCAGCCCCTCTGTCTCCCGTGAATAGAGATTGAGGCTTATTCAGACCAGATCGCTTCAATTTATTTTCACCCAGCGGGCAATCTGGTTTGACTGCACATGCGTATGCGCCACAATGCGTAAGTGCGACGGTCCGGAGATCACAAGAAGATTGACAAGAAGAGGGTGTTTGTGTGGGTGGCAACTGAATGTTTCTAGGGAGTGTCCGGAAAAACACTGGAGGGACCCGGCGTTTTGTGGGAGGATTTGTGACGTCACCTCAATGGCTGAGTAAGTGCTGAGCTGTGCAGCTCTTGTGCACATGTGATCACACACCTGCACAGCAAATTTTCCCTTCCGCTGTAGGCGACAACTACCTGATTACAGGCAGGGCCGGTGCAAGGATTCTTAGAACCCTAGGCAAACCGTCTTCCTACTGCCCTCCCTCCACCCCAACGCCCCTCCCCACATACACACACACGCACCTATACCCACTTTCCAGCTGCCGTTGTCAAATAGGGAAACAACCCGCTGGGATCCCGAACGACCGCTCAGTAGGGCTGCGCTCAGGTAAGCAGCAGGGGGTTGGGGGGGAGTTTAGATTTAGTGGGAGGGGGGAGGGTTAGACTGCGGGGAGGGGGGGTTAGGTTTAGGCGACGCAAGGGAGGGTTAGGGATAGGATGCAGGATTAGGTTTAGGCTGCTGCCAGAGCGGGTTAGAGGGGTATTAGGGGAATGTAAGTATAATTGCCTAACTCATTTCAGGAATCTAAGCATCGGATGCCGCGGTCAGTCTTCTGACCGCCGGCATACCAAATGCCGGCATATCGTACCTATAGCTATATACAGTGGTCGAAGTGGAAATTTTGAAGTGGGGGTATGCAAAAGTCAAGGACGTAATTTTGCGCGCGCGCTCCAGAAAAGGGGCGTGGTCACCCAAAAAGGGGTGTGGTCACCAAAAAGGGGGCATGTCCAGTGTAGTAGAACCCCTTATACTATCTAGCACTGGTGCCCCTTTCACCTTATAGCACACGGTACGAGCTGAAATTCACATTATAGCACACAGTACGAGCCGAAATCACATTGTAGCACACTGAATGAGCCGAAATTCACATTGGAGCACAATGAATGAGCCGAAACTCACATTGTAGCACACTGAATGAGCCGAAATTCACATTGTAGCACACTGAATGAGCCGAAATTCATATTGTAGCACACTGAATGAGCCGAAATTCACATTGTAGCACACTGAATGAGCCGAAATTCACATTGTAGCACGCTGAATGAGCCGAAATTCACATTATAGCACACGGTACGAGCCGAAATTCACATTGTAGCACACTGAATGAGCCGAAATTCACATTGTAGCACACTGAATGAGCCGAAATTCACATTCTAGCACACTGAATGAGCCGAAATTCACATTCTAGCACACTGATGCTGCATTCACACCGCAAATGCCGGGTCCTACCCGGTAAGACAAACGTGTACTTACCGGGTGGGATCCGGCATTTGCGCTCCGTTGCAGGCTTCCCGACCCGGCAATATACCGGGTCGGTTGCCATGACAACGGAGGCCGCAGCAGCAGCAGGGGCGGGGGTGGAGGCGGCGTCGGGAGATGAGCTCATCTCCAGCGCCGCCTCTCCCTATCTTGTGAATGGGAACCGTGTCGCATCGACACGGCTCCCATTCACACCGCACCTGACACGGTAATCAACCTGGGTAAAACCTTTCTTTTTTACCGGGTTGATTTACCGGGTCAGGCGACCCGCTAAATCGCCCAGTGTGCTTTCACCTCGCACACTGACCCGGTTCGACACGGCAATATGCCGTGTCGGTACCGGGTTATTTGTGCGATGTGAAAGGGGTATGAATGAGCCGAAATTCACATTGTATCACACTGAATGAGCCGAAATTCACATTGTATCACACTGAATGAGCCGAAACTCACATTGTAGCACACTGAATGAGCCGACATTCACATTGTAGCACACTGAATGAGCCGAAACTCACATTGTAGCACACTGAATGAGCCGAAACTCACATTGTAGCACACTGAATGAGCCGAAATTCACATTGTAGCACACTGAATGAGCCGAAATCCACATTGTAGCACACTGAATGAGCCGAAATTCACATTGTAGCACACTGAATGATCCAAAATTCACATTATAGCACAATGAATGAGCCGAAATTCACATTGTAGCACACTGAATGAGCCGAAATTCACACGGTAGCACACTGAATGAGACGAAATTCACACGGTAGCACACTGAATGAGACGAAATTCACACGGTAGCACACTGAATGAGCCGAAATTCACATTGTAGCACACTGAATGAGCCGAAATTCACATTATAGCACACTGAATGAGCTGAAATTGTGACAGCAGGGACAGCCAGAGTGACAACAGGGAGAGAGAGAGAGTGACGACAGGGAGAGAGAGAGTGACGACAGGGAGAGAGAGAGTGACGACAGGGAGAGAGAGTGACGACAGGGAGAGAGAGTGACGACAGGGAGAGAGAGTGACGACAGTGAGAGAGTGACGACGGAGAGAGAGAGTGACGACGGAGAGAGAGAGTGACGACGGAGAGAGAGAGTGACGACGGAGAGAGAGAGTGATGACAGGGAAAGAGTGACGACAGGGAGAGAGAGTGATGACAGGGAGAGAGAGTGACAACAGTGACATCAGGGAAAGAGAGTGACGACGGAGAGAGAGAGTGACGACGGAGAGAGAGAGTGACGACAGGGAGAGAGTGAATCCAAAGTAGGAAGGTACAAATTACATATTCAAATTACATATATGTGCTGGATTCAAATGTTTTCCCCCCTTCCTTTCTCAATTGTGCCCATCAGCAGCTATTCTAATGTTGCTGCCAATGGGTGTGACACATTCATTTCTTCTGTGGGGTACACTGGACTCCACAAGGATTCACATTGGGGTGTAGAGTAGGATCTTGATCTGAGGCACCAACAGGCTCAAAGCTTTTGACTGTTCCCAAGATGCTCAGCGCCCCCTCCTCTATAACCTCGCTTCCATGAACAGGGAGCTCAGTTTGTAGTTGGTGCCTTCATTAGCAGGCCACTTAAGAGGGGGCTGCCTCAGGCAGCCTATTCTTAGCTATTAATTTTGACAAGAAAAGAAGAACTTTTTTTTATAAGAATCTACAAGGGCTGCAGCAGGCTAGGTCTAATAGACATCTTTACTGCAGCTCCATCACTCCCAGCGGCGCAGTATACTCCAGCGCCCTGGTTGCTGGGTCACTGCAGCGGAGGCTCCGGTTTCTTCCTAAGGTCAGTCACACACACACCGCCCTCCGGGATCACGAGGCCGCTGATGAAAGGGAGGTAAGGGACTTCTGTGCCCACACTATACCGTGATCCAGCGTGGCTGTAGGGGGCGGGCCATGTGCGCACTGGCGTGGACACTGATTACTGGGCAGCTGCTCCACTAGCCACCAGGGACAGTTAAGGAGCACAGCTCTGGGGGGTTTTCTCTTATATTAACCCCATTTTGTACTACCCGCAGTGCATTGTGATAGGTAATAGAGCCTGATTCAGGTTGGATTGCAATCGCAATAAGCAGTCCAACTGCAAAAATTGCTAAGAGCATACGCATGCGCCTGCATTTTCTGCGGCACCCCGCAGTTAATGCGATCGCCTCTGACTGTCAATCGGTGCTGGGGGGGGGGGGTCAGCAACACTCCATTTCCAAGTCGGAGATGGAGCGGTGCGTGGGCAGGGCTTCAAAATGGGGTCGGCAACGGAGAAACAGGAGGCGTGGTCAGAGCGGTTGCATGACATCACATGCAGCAGCTGCGATCACAAAAATGGAGGCGGCTTCCTGCGCACACATACAGTCTGCACCAACAGGAGGCTAACCCATTTTTTATGATCACGCTGAACTGCACTGCGACTGCAATTTCAGCGTGGTCAAGAAGGGAGGCGGCATGCTGGGTGGCCCCAGCATGCGAACCAAAGGATTGCAAATTCTGTTACTTAGCAGAATTTGCAATCCTTACTGAATTAGGCCCATTGATTACAAAATTTATTTGTAAATATTTGAAGTTTTTCTTCAGGGACTAACACAAAAGATGCTTGGGGCTACTAACACATGGGTAAGCCACGTAAAGCTTCCCATGGGTCAGTGGCATCACAACGGGGTTGCGGCCCACACCCGAGTGTCACCCGCCAAGGGGGGTGACACCAAAGTGCCGGCTCCTCTTCAGTGACAGAATATGGGTGTTTCACTGTGACATTACGTGCAACACCCAGTTTCTGTCACTGTGCAGGAGCCAGCACCACTCACACACTAGTCCCCGGGTGCAGCACTCAACCCCCGGGATACCCGGAGCAACAAAATGGAGATTCAGGCCAACAGGCCACACCCCTACCTATGAGACCATGCCTCCATTTTACCATTGCGCTGCTTATCTGCGCGCACTGCATTACAATCTCCCTCGCTGCCTCTCTGGGTGTCACCAATGATAGTGACACCTTTGCCATGCTTGTAGCAGCTGGTCCTAAGATCTACGCCTCCAGCCCTGAGTGTTTGCCCTTGTGACTTGTTGATCATCATAGCGAAGCAGATTCTTACAGAAAACTGCAGGGGCTTAGATTGAAAAGAAAAACATTGACGAACCCATCATTTCAGCAACAGGGTCTGCCACACGGCTGACTGAAATGACTGGTTGGTTTGGACCCCCACCAAAAAAGAAGCAATCAATCTCTCCTTGCACAAACTGGCTCTACAGAGGCAAGATGTCCACCTCATCATCCTCCGATTCCTCACCCCTTTCACTGTGTACATCGCCTTCCTCACAGATTATTAATTCGTCCCCACTGGAATCCACCATCTCAGATCCCTGTGTACTTTCTGGAGGCAATTGCTGGTGAATGTCTCCACGGAGGAATTGATTATAATTCATTTTGATGATCATCATCTTCTCCACATTTTCTGGAAGTAACCTCGTACGCCGATTGCTGACAAGGTGAGCGGCTGCACTAAACACTCTTTTGGAGTACACACTGGAGGGAGGGCAACTTAGGTAGAATAAAGCCAGTTTGTGCAAGGGCCTCCAAATTGCCTCTTTTTCCTGCCAGTATACATACGGACTGTCTGACGTGCCTACCTGGATGCGGTCACTCATATAATCCTCCACCATTCTTTCAAAGGTGACAGAATCATATGCAGTGACAGTAGACGACATGTCAGTAATCGTTGCCAGGTCCTTCAGTCCGGACCAGATGTCAGCACTCACTCCAGACTGCCCTGCATCACCGCCAGCGGGTGGGCTCGGAATTCTTAGCCTTTTCCTCGCACCCCCAGTTGCGGGAGAATGTGAAGGAGGAGCTGTTGACGGGTCACGTTCCGCTTGACTTGACAATTTTCTCACCAGCAGGTCTTTGAACCTCTGCAGACTTGTGTCTGCAGGAAAGAGAGATACAATGTAGGTTTTAAATCTAGGATCGAGCACGGTGGCCAAAATTTATTGCTCTGATTTCAACAGATTGAATCCTGGTTAAGCGAATTAAGGGCTCCATCCACAAGTCCCACATGCCTAGCGGAATCGCTCTGTTTTAGCTCCTCCTTCAATGTCTCCAGCTTCTTCTGCAAAAGCCTGATGAGGGGAATGACCTGACTCAGGCTGGCAGTGTCTGAACTGACTTCATGTGTGGCAAGTTCAAAAGATTGCAGAACCTTGCACAACGTTGAAATCATTCTCCACTGCGCTTGAGCCAGGTGCATTCCCCCTCCTTTGCCTATATCGTGGGTAGATGTATAGGCTTGAATGGCCTTTTGCTGCTCCTCCATCCTCTGAAGCATATAGAGGGTTGAATTCCACCTCGTTACCACCTCTTGCTTCAGAGGATGGCAGGGCAGGTTCAGGAATGTTTGGTGGTGCTCCAGTCTTCGGCACGCGGTGGCTGAATGCAGAAAGTGGCCCGCAATTCTTCGGGCCACCGACAGCATCTCTTGCACGCCCCTGTCGTTTTTTAAATAATTCTGCACCACCAAATTCAATGTATGTGCAAAACATGGGACGTGCTGGAATTTGCCCAGATGTAATGCACGCACAATATTGGTGGCGTTGTCCGATGTCACAAATCCCCAGGAGAGTCAAATTGGGGTAAGCCATTCTGCGATGATGTTCCTCAGTTTCCGTAAGAGGTTGTCAGCTGTGTGCCTCTTATGGAAAGCGGTGAGATAGGTGCTCTGTGAGCTGCTGGCCATGCCCCAGCCCCTCTGTCTCCCGTGAATAGACATTGAGGCTTATTCAGACCAGATCGCTTCAATTTATTTTCACCCAGCAGGCAATCTGGTCTGCACATGCGTATGCGCCACAATGCGTAAGTGCGACGGTCCGGAGATCACAAGAAGATTGACAAGAAGAGGGTGTTTGTGTGGGTGGCAACTGAATGTTTCTAGGGAGTGTCCTGAAAAACACTGGAGGGACCCGGCGTTTTGTGGGAGGATTTGTGACGTCACCTCAATGGCTGAGTAAGTGCTGAGCTGTGCAGCTCTTGTGCACATGTGATCACACACCTGCACAGCAAATTTTCCCTTCCGCTGTAGGCGGCAACTACCTGATTACAGGGATGCAAAAAACACACCCTAGCGATCAGGTCTGAATTACCCACAATGTGCATATTTGCAGAGCAACAAGCTACAGGGAGCCTTCCACCCCCCCCCCCCCCCTTCCCCATGGGAAGGGGGGGGGGGTTGTTTGGGTTAGCTGGACATTCCCCTAAAAAGTGACTGTCCTGCAAAAATTGGGATAGTTGGGAGGTATGTTCAAATACATTTATTGTTTTGCATGCAGGGTAAATACTGGCTTCTTTGACATTTAGCCACAAATGCTGCACAGCTGAATTACAGTATTACACTGCAATTAACAGTTATGCTAGGACATTCCCCCTCCCAAATCTACCTCTCTCTGCATGTTACATCTGTCCCACAGTGGCGTGCGGTGAGGTCAGTGGCTAGTGAGGCACTACAGCCATAATGTCCGCCGAATCCTGCCGATGACCCTTAGCCAATGCCCGCTACTGCCTCTGAGCCGATACCCGCTGCCACCGCCAATGGCTTACAAACTCGCCCACAATCAACTGACCCAGCCCTCCACCACTAATTTCTATCTCAGTCCGATGCCGCCAATGCCCGCTGCCTGCCTGCTCATTGTTCTCGTTATATATTATACATTTTTAAAGAAAAAAAAATGAGTGTTTGGGACTGGGAAGGGTGAGGGAGGAGGACATGAATGCAATTTTGTTGTCCAGGGCTTCCATTAACTTAAAGGAGAAGGGTCTGAATGGGTTAAAAAAAATGCGTGAGGTCCCCCCTCCTTAGTATAACCAGCCTCGGGCTCTTTGAGCCGGTCCTGGTTATTTAAATACTGGGGGAAAAATTGGACAGGGGTTCCCCGTATTTAGACAACTAGCACCGGGCTCTTAGACCGGTCCAGGTTCCAAAAATACGTGGGACAATAGATGTAGGGGTCCCCCATATTTTTAAAACCAGCACCGGGCTCCACTAGCCAGAGAGATAATGCCACAGCCGGGGGGCACTTTTATGTAGGTCCCTGCGGCCCTGGCATTACCCCTCCAACTAGTCACCCCTGGCCGGGGTTCCCTGGAGGAGTGGGGACCCCTTAAATCAAGAGGTTCCTCCCCTCGAGGCACCCAAGGGCCAGGGGTGAAGCCCGAGGCTGTCCCCAGCACCCCTGGGTGGTGGGTGCCGGGCTGATAGCCATGTGTGTAAAAAAAGAATATTGTTTTTTCGTTGTGGAACTACAAGGCACAGCAAGCCTCCCCCGCTTGCTGGTACTTGGAGAACCTCAAGTACCAGCAGGCGGGGAAATAACGGGCTTGCTGGTACCTGTAGTTCTACAACAACAAAAAATACCCAAATAAAAACACAAACACACACAGCATGACAGTAAAATTATTGAGACAGGCTGTAGCATGTGGGTGCATGTAACCCTATAAAAGTGATGGATTGGGTGACTATTACAATACCCACTGTTGCTGTCTGAAAAATGATGGATTTATAGATTGCTCTGCCGAGACATGTTTTTTTCTAAAATGCACCACAGGTATGGATGGATAGTATACTTGACGACACAGAGGTAGGTAGAGCAGTGGCCTACTGTACCGTACTGCTATATATTATATTATTTATTATTATTATTATCCTTTATTTATATGGCGCCACAAGGGTTCCGCAGTGCCCAATACAGAGTACATAAACAAATAATCAAACAGGAAAACAGCAACTTACAGTTGACGACAATATAGGACAAGTACAGGGTAAATAAACATAGCTACATCAGCAGATGACACTGGAATAAGTATCAGGTGGCAGAAGACTGCTGGATTTGGTGCAGCTGAAGATTATTAAAGTAAGAAAAGAGTAAGCACATGAGGGAAGAGGGCCCTGCTCGTGAGAGCTTACATTCTAAAAGGGAGGGGTAGACAGACAGGGGTGAGACAGATGGGGTACATAGAGAGCATGGAACAGAGGTTTAGGATGAGATTTGGCTGGGTTTGGTGAAGAAGTGGGTCTTGAGAGCCCGTTTGAAGTTTTGTAGAGAGGTGGAGAGTCTGAGGGGGAGAGGTAGGGAATTCCAGAGAAGTGGTGCAGCACGTGAAAAATCTTGGAGGTAGGAGTGGGAGGAAGTAATCCGTAGGCAGGAGAGTCGGTGTGCATTAGCAGAGCGAAGAGGACGGGTGGGAGTGTAAAGCGAGATAAGATCAGAGATGTAGATGGGTGAGGGCTTTGTAAGCAAGTGTGAGAAGCTTGAAATGGATTCTGAAAGGGAAGGGGAGCCAGTGAAGGACTAGTAAGAGAGGAGAGGTGGACGTAGTGCGTTTGGTGAGGAAAATGAGCCGGGCAGCAGCATTGAGGATAGATTGGAGTGGAGAGAGGTATTTGTCAGGAATGCCAGTCAGGAAGAGATTACAGCAGTCCAGTCTGGAGATGACCAGTGAGTGGATAAGAGTCTTAGTAGCATCCTGGGTCAGAAAAAGTCTGATCCTGGAAATATTTTTTAGATGAAAACGGCAGGTTTGTGAGAGGTGCTGAATGTGTGGTTTGAAGGAGAGGGAGGAGTCAAGGATTACTCCAAGACAGCGCGCTTGGGGGGTAGAGGAGATAGTAGTGCCATCAATAGATAATGAGATTGTAGGAGGTGAGATTATGCGGGAGGGAGGGAAGATGATCAGCTCGGTCTTAGACATGTTAAGTTTAAGAAAGCGCTGGGACATCCAGGAAGAGATAGCAGAGAGACAGTTGGAGATACGAGTGAGGAGAGTAGGGGAGAGGTCTGGAGAGGAAAGATAGATTTGAGTGTCATCAGCATAGAGATGATATTGGAAACCAAAAGAACTAATGAGCTTACCTAGTGAGGACGTATAGAGAGAGAAGAGAAGAGGACCAAGGACAGAACCTTGGGGTACCCCTACAGTTAGTGGAAGTGAGGGGGAGGTGGAGTCATGAGAGGAGACAGAGAATGAACGGTCAGAAAGGTAGGACGACAACCAAGAGAGGGCAGTGTTACGCAGACCAATGGAGTGAAGGATTTGCAGTAGGAGAGGATGGTCCACAGTGTCAAAAGCAGCAGAGAGATCAAGTAGAATAAGTAGAGAGTAGTGTCCCTTAGATTTAGCAGCATGGAGGTCATTGCATACTTTTGTAAGGGCAGTTTCAGTGGAGTGGAGAGGACGGAAGCCAGACTGGAATGGGTCAAGCAGTGAGTGTGAGGAAAGAAAGGAAGTAAGGCGGTTGTAGACAATACGCTCAAGGAGTTTGGAGGCAAAAGGGAGGAGAGAGATGGGTCGGTAGTTGGAGAGAGTGTTTGGATCAAGGGTAGGTTTTTTAAGAATAGGAGAGATGAGAGCGTGCTTGAAGGCAGAGGGGACAGTGCCTAATGAGAGGGAGAGATTGAGAAGGTGGGAAAGATGGGAACAAGCAGAAGAAGAGAGGTGGCAAAGGAGGCGGGAGGGGATAGGGTCAAGTGGGGAGGTGGTGAGGGGACAGGAACGAATGAGGGCCATGACTTCCTCTCCAGATGCATGGGAGAAAGATGACAGAGTTGGTGCGAGGGATGGGGAGGGTTGGTAAGGGATGGGAGAAGGCTGGTTACTGATAGTCTGGTGTGATGTGATGTCCTGACGTATGGAGTCAATTTTGGATGTGAAGTAAGTGGCAAAGTCAAGAGCAGAGAGTGAGGAAGGGAGACGAGGTGGAGGTGGGCAGAGGAGTGAGTTGAGATTGGCAAAGAGGCGCCGGGGGTTGGAAGACTGGGAGGAGATGAGGTTCTTGAAGTATGACTGTTTAGCAAGAGAAAGGGCAGCACTGAAGGATGAGAGCATAAGTTTGAAATGGAGGAAGTCTGCCTTAGAGCGTGATTTCCTCCAGTGTCACTCAGCAGTACATGAGCATTTTTGCAGATATCTGGTGCATTTGGTGTGCCAGGGTTGAGGTGTTAATTTGCAAGGGTGAATAGTGGTTGGTGGAGCAACAGAGTCAAGAGCAGAAGTAAGGGAAGCATTGTATGTGGAAGTGGCTTGTTCAGGGCATGAGAGAGAGAGAATAGGAGAGAGAAGTGAGTCAAACAGGGAGGAAAGGAATGTGGTGTCAATAGCTTCAATGTTACGCTTAGTGATGGTAGCCTTAGGAGGTAGAGATGGGGAAGTCGAGAGAGATAGGTTGAAGGAGAGCAGGTGGTGGTCAGAGAGGGGAAATGGGGAGTTGGAAAAATCAGAAATATCACAGCGGTGAGTGAAGACCAGATCCAGTGAGCTCCCATTCACATGGGAGGGTGAGGAGGTCCACTGGGAGAGACCAAGTGAAGAGGTGAGGTTAAGGAGTTTAGAGGCAGGGGATTGTGTGGGGATGTCAATAGGGATGTTGAAATCGCCTAGGATAATGGTGGGAATGTCAGAAGAGAGGAAGTGAGGAAGCCAGGAAGCAAAGTTGTCGATGAATTTGGAAGCAGTGCCAGGGGGGCGGTAAATGACAGCTACTCTAAGATGGACTGGTTGGAAGAGGCATATGGCGTGGACCTCAAATGTAGAGAATATAAGGGATGGTTCTGGTGGTATGAGTTGGTAGGAGTAACTAGAAGGTAAAAGGACCCCAACACCACCCCCATGGCGACCCCCAGGTCGGGGTGTGTGTGTGAATGTAAGGCCCCCAGCAGAGAGAGCAGCAGCAGAAGTAGTGTCAGAGGGCGTAATCCAAGTTTCAGTAATGGCTAGTAGGTGTAGGGAGTTGGAAATGAAAAGGTCATGAGTGGGGACCAGTTTGTTACAAACAGATCTGGCATTCCAGAGGGCACAGGATAGGGGGTATGAGTTTGTGGGAGAGATGTGAATTAGATTTTCAGGGTTGCTGTAGCGATGAGGTGGGATTAACTTTGAGGGCAGGGATGATGAGAGAGTAGTGATGGTACGGGTGCCTGAGCTAGGAGGGGAAACTGCAGGAGGTGGGCAGGGAGGGAGGTCAGTGTGATGTGGATGGGGGTGTGGGGAGGTGACAGGGAAGGGAGAGAGGGAGCAGGGCTGAGTTGTGGGGTAGCAGGACCATGGGGCAGAGGTGAATGAAAGTGGGGTAACAGGAAAGGTGGGGGAAGGAAACAGAGGGATGGAGGGGAGACAGAGGAGGGGAGAGAGGAGGAGGTGGAGGAGACTAGTGGGGGAAGGATAAAGATACATTATTAGGTAGACACTGAGTGATGTGGGGAGTATAAGAAAACCTTGACATAGTGTTAAGTAGGTAAATAGGTTGAAGTAGTGGAAGTAGGAGAGGAGACTGTAAGGCAATCCGAGCAGAAGAATTGCAGAAATGCAGGTGAGAAAAGCAGTGTAGGCTCAAGGGGTGTAGATTTAGTATGAAATGAGTCAAAAGCGTAGATAAAGTGGGTGCAGAAATGTATTTGGAGTGTTAGAAATGAAAGGATTGTGAGAGGTTTAAGAAGCAATGGTAATTATGTTAGATGTTTTAAGTGTTTGCAGGTAAAATTGCATTGGTGCAGCTGTGCTTAAAAAACAAAATTACAATAATACAGATACAGGCATTTGTAGGTGAAATGGATGGTTTATGAAATGTCCAAGTAAGGTAGTTCTGTGCTATGTAATCAGATGCAACAATCAGGAGGTGAGTGATCTGAGGAGTAAGTGACTCACATTTGTTATTAGTTCTTCAGTTTTCTTTGTTTTGTTAGATTGGTGTGCTTCTGTTTTCCTTCTTTTTCACTTCAATTGAACGCTGATTGAACACTGCTGTTATGTGTCAATTTTATCACGCTTTGATAAAAATGCACGCTTAGATCAATAAATGCACAGCCAAATGGCTTTGCACAGCCTACACCATTGGACTTAAGTAGAAGACTATTACAAGTGAAACCAATAATTGAAATCTGTAACCACACCCCACCCCCTCAAATGCCAGGCAATAAATTACCTTAAAAACAACAACCAGGCATTCCACAAAGATTAAACTGGGTCTATATCATTCAAAACTTTAAAAAAGTACTTCAAAATCACATACTATGCAATAATGTTTCAATTTGCATTACCCAGCAGAATTAGCTTTGCATATATAGATATAGTGCAGCAGAATATATTGGTGGTTGTAGTCAATTGTAATTACCTGGAGGTGACAAGAAGAGAAGAAACGTCAATTCACAATCGATATCAGCTGAAGATAAATTAATGCTGATTGAACACTGCTGTTATGTGTCAATTTTATCACGCTTTGATAAAAATGCATGCTTAGATCAATAAATGCACAGCCAAATGGCTTTGCACAGCCTACACCATTGGACTTAAGTAGAAGACTATTACAAGTGAAACCAATAATTGAAATCTGTAACCACACCCCACCCCCTCAAATGCCAGGCAATAAATTACCTTAAAAACAACAACCAGGCATTCCACAAAGATTAAACTGGGTCTATATCATTCAAAATTTAAAAAAAGTACTTCAAAATCACATACTATGCAATAATGTTTCAATTTGCATTACCCAGCAGAATTAGCTTTGCATATATAGATATAGTGCAGCAGAATATATTGGTGGTTGTAGTCAATTGTAATTACCTGTAGGTGACAAGAAGAGAAGAAACGTCAATTCACAATTGATATCAGTTGAAGATAAATTAATGCTGATTGAACACTGCTGTTATGTGTCAATTTTATCACGCTTTGATAAAAATGCACGCTTAGATCAATAAATGCACAGCCAAACGGCTTTGCACAGCCTACACCATTGGACTTAAGTAGAAGACTATTACAAGTGAAACCAATAATTGAAATCTGTAACCACACCCCACCCCCTCAAATGCCAGGCAATAAATTACCTTAAAAACAACAACCAGGCATTCCACAAAGATTAAACTGGGTCTATATCATTCAAAACTTTAAAAAAGTACTTCAAAATCACATACTATGCAATAATGTTTCAATTTGCATTACCCAGCAGAATTAGCTTTGCATATATAGATATAGTGCAGCAGAATATATTGGTGGTTGTAGTCAATTGTAATTAACTGTAGGTGACAAGAAGAGAAGAAACGTCAATTCACAATCGATATCAGCTGAAGATAAATTAACGCTGATTGAACGCTGCTGTTATGTGTCAATTTTATCACGCTTTGATAAAAATGCACGCTTGGATCAATAAATGCGCAGCCAAACGGCTTTGCACAGCCTACACCATTGGACTTAAGTAGAAGACTATTACAAGTAAAACCAATAATTGAAATCTGTAACCAAACCCCCCCCCACCTCAAATGCCAGGAAATAAATTACCTTAAAAACAACAACCAGGCATTCCACAAAGATTAAACTGGGTCTATATCATTCAAAACTTTAAAAAAGTACTTAAAAATCACATTGTTAGGCGCCGGGGTCCGCTCGTCGGTGCGGCCCGGCGCCTAGCAACCAGGGACGCCGTGCGCGTTCAGCCGCCGGCTCCCTGGCAACGCTGGACGCCGGGCGCACGGAGCCGCTCAGACCCTAGCAACGGGGACGCCACGTTCGGGCCGCGTTCCCCGTTGCTGGGTCTTTTCTAATTGTATAATGGTGTGCTGGCCGTGCAGCATGCAAGCTGCACGGCATTACTTGTGATTACCCAGTCTGGCTCCTGATTGGGGAGCTCACAGTTATAAGCACCCTTTGGACTTCTCACAGACGCCGGTGATAGCTTCCTGTTTGCCTGTGTCGGTTACAGAGAGTTTCCAGTCCTGCTCAATCCGGTTGTTCCTGTCCTCAGTGATCCTGTACTCGGAAGTTGTCATCTGTTCCTGGAGTCTGACCGAGCACCTTTAACATCCTGTGGTGTTCGTGAGTCGCGGCGTAGCCGTGTGTTGCGGCTTGACCGCTTACTGTTTATTATTTTGTATCTTTGTGTTCTGGAGCTTTTGCGGAGGATTCCGCTCCCCCTGATCCACTCTGGTATCCAGCGGTGCTGGATAGGAGTTACGGATCAGTGGATCTTTGGTTG
Source organism: Pseudophryne corroboree (assembly GCF_028390025.1). Lineage (NCBI taxonomy): Eukaryota > Metazoa > Chordata > Amphibia > Anura > Myobatrachidae > Pseudophryne > Pseudophryne corroboree. The sequence continues at coordinate 666,685 of NW_026968477.1, read as the reverse complement.
TCCTTTTCCCTGGCGGCTAGTCCGCACATACTTTTTGGTTTAGTTAGTTAGCTTGTAACCCCTGGCCTGGTTGCTTAGTCAGAGGGCCCCTTGTTATCACCCTGTCTCGGATTTCCCTTTGTCTCCCATTAAGACCTGAGGGGGCATCGGGGTTGGGCAGACATAATCCGCCCTTCGAACGCGGCTGCCATGGGCTCAAGCAACCATAGTCTCGCAGGGGATTTCTGATAACACGGGCGAGACAACGGAGTTAGGGCGCCAGGGGTTACTAGGCTCTCCTGCTCCCACAACCAGTATATCTTTCCAGTACTCAGACCTCTGCCATAAGATCTCCTCTGGTCTGGAGTACGGGAATCATAACATTATCACCGGCCAGACTAAAATTTAAAATTAAACAGGAGTTAATTTTTCCCTTGTTCAGTTGGGAGATTTGTCGGCCTCATGAATCCCACCGGTGTCGGGCCAAATCCTGGCCAGCTTCTAGTTAGCCAGATTCAAGAACTTACTCAGATGGTTCAGGATCTGTCCCTTCGGGTGAGGTCACAGGAAGATCTGTTACGGACTTCCCCGAGGGTCATTCCTGAACCAAAAATGCATCTGCCTGACCGTTTTTCTGGGGATAGAAAACAGTTTTTTAATTTTAAAGAGTCTTGTAAACTTTATTTTCGTTTGAGACCAGTCTCCTCAGCGGGTTGGAATTATTATTTCTCTGCTTCAGGGGGATCCTCAGACCTGGGCTTTTGGTTTAAAGACAGACGATCCGGCTTTATTTTCTGTAGACGCCTTTCTAAAGTCTTTAGGGCTATTGTATGATGACCCTGATAGAGAGGCATCCGCCGAGAGTCAGTTGCGTGCTCTCAGACAGGGTAGGAATCCCGCAGAGATTTATTGTACGGAGTTTCGCCGTTGGTCGAACGACTGTGGATGGAATGACCCAGCCCTGCGCAGTCAGTTTCGCCTCGGCTTATCAGAGTCTATAAAAGACAGTCTCCTTCAGTATCCCACTCCTGAGACTCTCGATAAACTCATGGAGCTCTCTATTAAGATTGATCGTCGGCTCAGAGAGCGGAGGGCTGAAAAAGGAGCATCTGTCGGGTCAACTCCTTGTGTTTTTTCCATCCCTGTGGACATAGAGGAGCCTATGCAGATAGGTCTCTCCAAACTGTCTCCTGAAGAAAGAACCAGAAGGCAAAATTCTGGTCTTTGTTTATACTGTGGAGGTAAGGGACATTTTGCCCGTAGTTGTCCGAACAAATCGGGAAACGTCTCGACCAAGTGAATTGTGAGGGGGTTCACTTTGGTCTGCAGCTTATCTCCTCAAATAATTCACTGTTAGTCCCAGCTAAAGTTTCCTTTGGCAGCCTCTGTTCCTCGGTCTCTGTTTTTGTGGACAGTGGAGCTGCAGGGAACTTTATGGATTTAACATGGGCCAAGACCTTAGGTATTCCTCAGTTAGCCTTGGGTAGGTGTATCACCATGCATGGTTTAGATGGGAGTCCCTTGTCCAATGGGGTTATTTCTCTCTGTACACCTCCTGTTCTACTCTCGGTAGGAGCTCTGCATTCTGAAAAAATTGAGTTTTTCCTCACCCATTGCCCAGCAGTTCCAGTGGTTCTGGGTCACCCTTGGCTGGCCTTTCATAATCCCATCATTGATTGGCAGTCGGGGGAGATCTCACAATGGGGTACCATCTGTAATAAGGAATGTATTACGCTTCCCATCAGAATAGCTGCTGCCATTCCCGCACCCATTCCTGTGGAATACCAGGATTTTGTTGATGTTTTTTCCAAGGGCAATGCGGATATTCTGCCTCCCCATAGGCCTTATGATTGTGCTATTGAGCTAATTCCTGGTGCCACTTTGCCTAAGGGAAGGTTATATGCATTGTCCGGACCTGAAACTGTGGCCATGAATGAGTATGTTAAAGAAAGCCTAGGGAAAGGATTTATCAGGCCATCTAAATCCCCTTTAAGTGCAGGCTTCTTCTTCGTAGAGAAGAAGGATGGTTCACTCAGACCCTGCATTGACTTTAGAGCCTTGAATAAAATCTCAGTAAAAAATACTTACCCTCTGCCACTGATCTCTGTCCTCTTTGATCAGCTACGTTCGGCTGTGATTTTTTCTAAGATTGACCTGAGAGGAGCATATAACCTCATCAGAATCAAGTCAGGGGATGAGTGGAAAACGGCATTCAGTACTCAGTCAGGCCACTATGAGTATCTGGTTATGCCATTCGGCCTGTCTAACGCTCCGGCAGTTTTCCAGGATCTCATTAACGATGTGCTCCGTGAATTTCTTGGAAAATTCGTTGTAGTCTACTTAGACGATATTTTGATTTATTCTGACTCTGTAGAACAACATGTTACCCAGGTGCGTCAGGTTCTAAAAAAATTACGTGAAAATCACCTATATGCCAAACTGGAGAAGTGTGAATTTCATGTCACGGAGGTATCCTTTTTAGGATACATTATTTCCCCTCGGGGATTCCGTATGGAACCAAAGAAGCTCCAAGCCATCCTTAGTTGGGCGCAACCCACCAACTTAAAAGCAATTCAGCGCTTTTTAGGGTTTGCGAACTACTATAGAAGATTTATTCACTCTTTCTCTGACCTAGTTGCTCCCATTGTGGCACTGACTAAGAAGGGAGCGGATCCTACCAATTGGTCACGTGAAGCCGAGCTATCTTTTCAGGCCTTGAAACAAGCCTTTGTCTCAGCCCCTGTCCTCAGACACCCCAGCCCAGAATTGCCTTTCATTGTTGAGGTTGATGCCTCAGAGGTTGGAGTAGGGGCTATCCTATCTCAGAAGGATCCGGATTCCCTTGAATTACACCCTTGTGCCTTTATGTCCAGGAAATTCTCTTCTGCTGAATCCAACTACGATGTTGGTAACCGGGAATTGCTGGCTATTAAATGGGCTTTCGAGGAGTGGAGGCATTGGCTTGAGGGAGCGACTCATATCATTTCAGTTTTGACTGATCACAAAAATCTTCAATACATTGAATCAGCTAAATGACTGAATGCCCGACAGGCTCGTTGGGCTTTATTTTTTACTCGTTTCAAATTCATTATCACCTTCAGGCCAGGTTCCAAGAATACCAAGGCAGATGCCCTGTCACGCAGTTTTCTTCCAGTTCAAGACAACAGTCCTGTTACTCCCATACTTCCGTCTTCAGTCATTCGGGCAGGCCTCACACAGGATTTATTTACCCAGTTAAAGCTGCTTCAACATCAGGCTCCTGGAAATACTCCTGCTGGTCGTCTTTTTGTCCCTGAGTTTTTGAGAGCAACTGTTTTGACGGAGTTTCATGATAGCAAAGTTGCCGGGCATCCGGGAATCGCTAAGACTTTGGAATTAGTCTCCCGCTCAGTATGGTGGCCTGGTCTTTCCAAAGACATTAAGGAGTTTGTTTTTTCGTGTCAGGTCTGTGCACAGCATAAAGTTCCCCGTTCTTTGCCTATCGGTCAGCTTATGCCCTTGAATGTTCCTCTTAGGCCATGGTCTCATATCTCCATGGATTTTGTGGTGGACCTCCCTCTGTCAGCCGGATGCCGAGTCATATGGGTGGTAGTGGACCGTTTTAGTAAAATGGCCCATTTCATTGCTCTTCCCCGATTGCCATCTGCCCAGGGATTGGCAGTCTTGTTCCTCCGCCATGTTTTCAGACTCCATGGGTTACCCACTGATATTGTTTCCGATCGGGGTCCACAATTCATTGCACAGTTTTGGAAATCTTTTTGTGTCTCATTGAAGATGAAATTATCTTTAACGTCAGGCTACCATCCCCAATCCAACGGGCAGACTGAGCGAGTTAATCAATCACTAAAACAATATTTGAGGTTGTACTCGGCCAAACTCCAAAATGACTGGTCTGAGTTTCTTCCATTGGCGGAGTTCGCTTACAATAATGCCTGTCATGCCTCCACCAATGTGTCTCCATTTTTTGCAGTTTTTGGTTTTCACCCCAGAGCTAATTCCTTTTTTCAACATTCCTCTGTCTCCTCACTGACCTTGACCTCTCATCTTAGGCTCATTTGGAGAAAAGTGCACCTGGCTCTCAGAAAAGCGGCATTTCAGGAAAAGAGATTTTCTGACAGGCTCCGGCGGCCGTGCACTTTTAAAGTAGGAGATAGGGTGTGGTTGTCGACTCGCAACATTAAACTTCGACAAACCTCAGCCAGATTGGGTCCTAAATTTATTGGACCATTTCACATTATCAAAAAAGTCAATCCAGTTGCCTTCCGGTTACGTTTACCAAAAACTTTACGGATCGGAAATACTTTCCATTGCTCATTGCTGAAACCATATGTTTCGTCCAGTAGATTTCCTCGTAAGATATCTCAGGGGAGATCACCAATAGTTGTACAGGGTCAGCAGGAGTTCTTAGTTGAGAAGGTTCTTGATTCCAAGTTGTCCCGGGGTCGGCTTTATTTTTTGGTGCATTGGAGAGGTTATGGTCCAGAAGAAAGGTCTTGGGTCCTGGATAAGGATCTCCATGCCCCGAGGCTCAAGAGGGCATTTTTTCGAGAATTTCCTCGGAAACCTGGCTTTAGGGGTTCCTTGACCCCTCCTCAAGGGGGGGGTACTGTTAGGCGCCGGGGTCCGCTCGTCGGTGCGGCCCGGCGCCTAGCAACCAGGGACGCCGTGCGCGTTGAGCCGCCGGCTCCCTGGCAACGCTGGATGCCGGGCGCACGGAGCCGCTCAGACCCTAGCAACGGGGACGCCACGTTCGGGCCGCGTTCCCCGTTGCTGGGTCTTTTCTAATTGTATAATGGTGTGCTGGCCGTGCAGCATGCAAGCTGCACGGCATTACTTGTGATTACCCAGTCTGGCTCCTGATTGGGGAGCTCACAGTTATAAGCACCCTTTGGACTTCTCACAGACGCCGGTGATAGCTTCCTGTTTGCCTGTGTCGGTTACAGAGAGTTTCCAGTCCTGCTCAATCCGGTTGTTCCTGTCCTCAGTGATCCTGTACTCGGAAGTTGTCATCTGTTCCTGGAGTCTGACCGAGCACCTTTAACATCCTGTGGAGTTCGTGAGTCGCGGCGTAGCCATGTGTTGCGGCTTGACCGCTTACTGTTTATTATTTTGTATCTTTGTGTTCTGGAGCTTTTGCGGAGGATTCCGCTCCCCCTGATCCACTCTGGTATCCAGCGGTGCTGGATAGGAGTTACGGATCAGTGGATCTTTGGTTGTCCTTTTCCCTGGCGGCTAGTCCGCACATACTTTTTGGTTTAGTTAGTTAGCTTGTAACCCCTGGCCTGGTTGCTTAGTCAGAGGGCCCCTTGTTATCACCCTGTCTCGGATTTCCCTTTGTCTCCCATTAAGACCTGAGGGGGCATCGGGGTTGGGCAGACATAATCCGCCCTTCGAACGCGGCTGCCATGGGCTCAAGCAACCATAGTCTCGCAGGGGATTTCTGATAACACGGGCGAGACAACGGAGTTAGGGCGCCAGGGGTTACTAGGCTCTCCTGCTCCCACAACCAGTATATCTTTCCAGTACTCAGACCTCTGCCATAAGATCTCCTCTGGTCTGGAGTACGGGAATCATAACACACATACTATGCAATAATGTTTCAATTTGCATTACCCAGCAGAATTAGCTTTGCATATATAGATATAGTGCAGCAGAATATATTGGTGGTTGTAGTCAATTGTAATTACTCAGGAGAATTAGCTTTGCATATATAGATATAGTGCAGCAGAATATATTGGTGGTTGTAGTCAATTGTAATTACCCAGCAGAATTAGCTTTGCAAATATAGATATAGTGCAGCAGAATATATTGGTGGTTGTAGTCAATTGTAATTACCCAGCAGAATTAGCTTTACATATATATAGTGCAGCAGAATATATTGGTGGTTGTAGTAAATTGTAATTACCCAGCAGCAGCTCTACTGCACTCAACATAACCAGTGCTCACAATATATATAATGCTATATACTATGCCATAGTGGTGCTTACTATATAACACCTCCTACTGCGTTCCCCCTGGCAATGAGCATGACACCCAGAGAGTGAAACCCCTGGCAATGAGCATGACACCCAGCACGTGAAACTCTTGGCGTTGAGCAGTTTTTGTAAAAGTAATTAGAAGCTTTACTGTAGGGCATAGTGTATCACAGATATTGTGGTGAGTGACATAATATGTTCCAAAGGGCATTAATGTGTGGGGCTTAACATGGTGGAAATTACTGTACTTTTTTCCCTGTGGTGGCCGAGGTCTGTTGGTGCAGGGTCAAGAACTAGGGTGTAAGGTAGTCTTTGCCTGCAAGGCTACGCTCATTTTATGGAGACCATACCCATACATTTAAGTGTGGCATATACCTGCGCTTGCTCGCGGGGTGAGAACATCTCCCTAATTGAATTCAGCGATATGAATAGAGGTTGTGCAGCAGCCACAGAAAGGGTTAATCTCTGCAGCTTGTCACTAAATTACATTGTTGCAATTTTAGCTGGGAGCTGCAATAATTACTCTAATACATAACACAGCCAACACTTCTATATTCACACAATATACTGCATGGTGAATATAGAAGTGGTGCTTGCTAAACAGCACCTCCTACTGCATTCCACATCACCGCTGGTCACACTCATATCAGGCCCATAATGCTGTATACTATGCCATAGTGGTGCTTACTATATAACACCAGGTGCTGTGCAGTGGTCAAAACACACTAACTGGTCCCATGCTGTTGTTGAACTAAAGGCCTATACACACGATGAGATTCGGTCTATGCTAATAGGTTTAAAAAGGTTACATAAAAGCTACTTTATGTATTTATTCATTAAAGTTTTTAAGTTGTATTTTACAACCATACAATGATATGATATATAATGTATCGTATAATCATTACATAATGTTGATGGCATTGAATTGTCTCTGCCTTGACTAGTGGCAGCAGCTTCAGCACTAGGTGGAAGTGGATCTTGATCTTTCCCTATTTTACATTAAAAAATGGAGAACAAAAAGGTGGAGGACCTTTTTGTTCTCCATTTTTTAATGTGTGGAATTATATGCCAGTAATATATCTGGAATTAGACGGTGGTAATGTCTGGAATTAGATACCACTAGATAGATACCAGATATCACTGTGACTGGAATGATGACATATGCACAGTGACAGGACACTACCACAGCACCCTACAGCAGCCATATGCGGCACAAGACACTGGAGTATTAGTAATGTACTGTAGTATACTGAGCACCACAAGACAATGAGCAGTGATACAAAGCACTGATGAGATTACTAGAACTGACACTGAGCAGCCAGATGCAGCACTGGACTATTAGTAATGTTCTGTAGTATACTGAGCACCACAATGCAGCACAAGACAATGAGCAGTGATACTGAGCACTGATGAGGATACTAGAACTGACACTGAGCAGCAAGATGCAGCACTGGACTATTAGTAATGTACTCTAGTATACTGAGCACCACATTGCAGCACAAGACAATGAGCAGTGATACTGAGCACTGATGAGGATACTACTGAGAACTGACACTGAGCAGGAGAGACACACTACAATTTCATCTTGCGCCTCTTTTTTTATTTATCTTTGCATCATGTGCTGTTTGGGGCTATGTTTTTAAGTGCCATCCTGTCTGACACTGCAGTGCCACTCCTAGATGGGCCAGGTGTTTGTGCTGCCCACTTGGGTCGCTTAGCTTAGTCATCCAGGGACCTTGGTGCAAATTTTAGGACTAAAAATAATATTGGGAGGTGTGAGGTGTTCAGAACAGACTGGAAAGGAGTAGAAATTATGGTTATTGAACTTAATACTATAGGATCAAAATTACCCCCAAATTCTATGATTTTAGCTGTTTGAGGTTTTAAAAAAAAATCACCCGAATACAAAACCCGAAAGGGTGGTTTTGCCAAAACGCGTCCGTATCCAAAACACAACTGCGGATCCGAAACCAAAACCAAAGCATGAAACACGAAAAATGCCCGCTGCACATCTCTAGTTAGGGGAGAAGCATGTAGCCTTGTAGACTATGCACAGCTATATCTAGAAAAATATACGATCTAATCTTTAACCAACCAATGCAAGAAAGTATTTAATGTGAAAATACGAAACACTAGACTAATTGGAGGTGCGCCCTAAAGCAAATTACAATGTTAGGATTAGGGGGTTCGGAAAGACCTCTAGTGTAAACACTACTATATACATTTTAAGATAGGAAGGTACAAATTAAATATTCACATTGCATCTATGGGCTGGATTCAAATGTCCCTTTCCTCCCTCAATCGTGCCCGTCAGCAGCTATTCTAATGTTGCTGCCAACGGGTGCGACATGTTTATTTCAGCTCGCTACCCCCAGGGGAAACAAGCTGAAATGTGTGCAAAGAGACCCATTTGGGCAACCAAACGGTGTCTTTTCATGATCGCGCCCATTACTTTATTCAGGTTTAGGTGCTTTGTGCACCTAAACCAGAGTGTAATGGGCGCAATAATTGAGGGCATTTGAATTTCCCTTATATGTGTGTGTGTGTGATATACACACAGACACACATACTGTATTTCTTTATATAATGGACACCTCAGTTTCTGTTCATTCATGTCCTGCCCCCTACTCTGTCAGACCCCTTCCCCTCTACTTTTCTGACCCCAAACGCCACTCATTCTTGTTGAGTGCTGGTGGGCCCATTCAGAATTTTGCTATGGGGCCCACAAAGGTCTAGTTACGCCACTGGGCAGGGTTATAGAGGAGGCGGTGCAAGGCATCCTGGGAACAGTCAAAGCTTTAGCCTGTTGGTGCCTTGGATCAAGATCCAACTCTACACCCCGATATTAGTGTAGTGCCTTTTGGGGTTAAGGTTTTACAGAAAGTTACAGGTTTTTTTAATTTAGTAAAATATGCCCCATTTTAAAGATAGGGCATTTACATTTGTTGCACCTGTGCAGTACATAGCAGCCTGCAGGGCATGTACAGTGGCTTCATTTGGGTGCACATACATTGCCGGCTCCTGGTCGCAAACTGAAATTATTGTGTGTAAGTGGAATTAGCGGTGTTTATGTCATACAGGGGGGTGGGGGAGGTTTGTGGTTGGTGGGGGGCACCCTGTGTGATTATTATCCTGCATCTATACATACATGCGCTAACACCTGGACATACACTGATGTACCCACACCTAATATCCATACATACACGCCCTGACACCTGGACATACACCAACATTCCCACACCTGCATCTATACATACACATGCTGACACCTGGACATACACCAACATACAAGCACCTGCATCTATATATACACGCGCTGACAAATGGACATACACCGACGTACCCACACTTGCATCTATACATACATGCACTGACATCTGGACATACAAGCACCTGCATCTATACATACACGCGCTGACACCTGAACCTACACTGACCTTCCCACACCTGCATCTATACATACACATTCTGACACCTGGACATACACAGACGTACCCACACCTGCATCTATACATACACGCGTTGACACCTGGACGTACACTGACGTACACACACCTACATCTATATATGCATGGATGCAAATGTGGGTACGTCTGTATACGTCCAGGTGTTAGCATGTGTATGTATAGATGTTAGGTGTGGGTACATCAGTGTATGTCCAGGTGTCAGCACATGTATGTATAGATTCACATGTGGGTAAGCCGGTGTACGTCCACGTGTCAGCATGTGTAGGTATAGATGCAGGTGTGGGTACGTTGGTGTACGTTTAGGGGTCAGCGTGTTTATGTATAGATGTTGGTGTGTGTATGTCAGTGTACGTACAGATATAGGTGTGTGTATGTATGTATGTATGTATGTATATGTATAGAGGAAGGTGTGATACATACATATAACACATACATGATAGATACATACATATATCGCACACACAATAGATAGATAGATAGATAGATAGATAGAACACATACATACAAGATAGATACATACATACATACATACATGATAGATACATATATATACACACACACACATACGATAGATAGATAGATAGATAGATAGATAGATAGATAGATAGATAGATAGATAGATAGATAGAACACATACATACAAGATAGATACATACATACATACATGATAGATACATATATATACACACACATACGATAGATAGATAGATAGATAGATAGATACATACATATATATATATATCACAAACATATATGATTCATACATATATCACACACACATACATGATACATACATGAGAAAGACCTGGGATGGTGATGAGGCCAGGGCCCCCTGCTGATGTTGCGTTGAGGAAGGCAGTGTTCCAGGGCGGATGCCAGTCGGGGAGAGCGCCGCGCAGCCCGGGAAAAATACTGCTGAGGAGCTACATCTGGAAGAGCCCCTGGGAGGGAGAGTGCAACATGCCCCATCCTGCGTGGCAGACTCTGCAGGCCTGCACATGGGAAGGGAGGTCTCTGGCCACACATACTCACCCTTCTGCTGAAGCCCCGCTGCTGTCCCCATCAGCGCTCTCCAGCGGGGAGCGGGGCCAGGATGAACCTCAACCTGTGAGAACTATCTTCATGATCAAGAGATCTCATATGCAAGATAAGTATGTGTTGGGATAGGGCTGGGTAGGGCGGCTGCTCGGGCACACCCCCGTCAAGTTAAGGAGATTTAACTGAGGAAGCACAAGGGAACTCTCGTCTGGGGACAACAACTGCAGGGAGACCACATATTTTCAGATGAACATGGGAGGGCGGAAGGCTGCCTAATACTGAAGCACCCTCAGACATTAAACCATATGCAACAACTATTGCAAGCATTCCTGGGGGAAGGTCTGCAGCAGACGGATTTGCATACGGTGATGTCATCCAAGCAGTGGGCCAAAGTTGGCTGGAACCCTCATCTGTATATGAAAAGAGAAAAGGGGCATGCAGGGCATGGCGGCCTTTTGCGGCGCTTGGATAACCCCAAGTTTGCATTAAACACCCCCACCCTCCTTCGGTGTGGGGCTCATGTTGGCCATGCCCAAGCCCCTGAAGCATTCAAGCTGATTTCTTGCAGCAGCTGGGCACTGTAACAGCTTCAGAGCTGCTCTACAAGACAAGTAAAAGGGTGTAGGCCCTGCAGCACCACCAGTAGTTTGCATACACACATATATAGGACAGCATCTCTTATATGCCCCAGGGTCAATAAAATAGTATCCTTGTCTAGACTATCCATCCCCTCAGATAAGGTATTTGTCCATGCCGCTACAGCACTACACACCCAGGCCGACGCAATTGCCGGTCTGAGTAAGGTACCTGAATGTGTATAAATGGACTTCAGGGTAATCTCCTGTTTGTGGTCAGCACACTCTTTGAGGGTAGCCGTATCCTGGGACGGGAGGGCTACCTTCTTGGATAAGCGTGTTAATGCTTTGTCCACCCTAGGGGAGCATTCCCATCGTAACCTATCCGTTGATGGGAAAGGATACGCCATAAGAATCCTTTTTGAAATCTGCAGTCTTTTATCTGGAGATTCCCAAGCTTTTTCACATAACTCGTTCAGCTCGTGTGAGGGGGGAAAGGTTACCTCAGGCTTCTTTCCCTTGTACATATGTACCCTCTTGTCAGCGACAGGGGGTTCCTCTGTGATGTGCAAAACATCTTTTATTGCCATAATCATAAATCGAATGGATTTTGCCAATTTTGGCTGTAACTTTGCATCATCGTAATCGACACTGGAGTCAGAATCCGTGTCGGTATCTGTGTCAACAATCTGGGATAGTGGGCGCTTATGAGACCCTGACAGTCCCTGCAACATAGGATCAGGCATGGGTTGAAACCCTGACTGTCCCAAAGCTTCTGCCTTGTCTAATCTTTTGTGCAATGAGTTTACACTAGCATTTAAAACATTCCACTTATCCATCCAATCAGCTGTCGGCGGAGACACCACATTCATTTGCTCCCGCTCCTCTCTAATATAGCCTTCTTCCTCAGACATGTCGACACACGTGTACCGACACACTACACACACAGGGAATGCTTTTTCTGAAGACAGTTTCCCCACAAGGCCCTTTGGAGAGACAGAGAGAGAGTATGCCAGCACACCCCCCAGCGCTATATAACCCAGGAATAAAACAGTAACTTAATGTTTGCCCAGTAGTGCTGCTGTATGTAATTTGCGAATTATGTGCCCCCCCCACCCCTCTTTTCAACCCTCTTGTCTAACGTGGTATAAGCAGGGTAGAGTCCGGGGAGCTTCCTCTCAGCGGTGCTGTGGCGAAAAAATGGCGCTGGTGAGTGCTGAGGGAGAAGCCCCGCCCCCTCGGAGGCGGGCTTCTGTCCCGCTTAAACTGTAAAATTGGTGTGGGCTTATACATATATAAAGTGCCCAGCTGTATATATGTTATATTTTTGCGAAAGAGGTTTATATTGCTGCCCAGGGCGCCCCCCCTGCGCCCTGCACCCTTACAGTGACCGGAGTATGTGAGGTGTATGGGAGCAAAGGCGCACAGCTGCAGTGCTATGCGTTACCTCAGTGAAGATCATGAAGTCTTCTGCCGCCTCTGAAGTCTTCTTTTTTTCTCATACTCACCCGGCTTCTATCTTCCGGCTCTGCGAGGGGGACGGCGGCGCGGCTCTGGGACGGACGGCGAGGGTGAGATCCTGCGTACCAATCCCACTGGAGCTAATGGTGTCCAGTAGCCTAAGAAGCAGGACCTTGCAACTCAGAGAGTAGGGCTGCTTCTCTCCCCTCAGTCCCTCGATGAGGGAGTCTGTTGCCAGCAGTGCTCCCTGAAAATTAAAAACCTAACAAAATACTTTCTGTCAGAAAGCTCAGGAGAGCTCCTGAAAAGCACCCAGTCTCCACTGGGTACAGTATCAAACTGAGTTCTGGAGGAGGGGCATAGAGGGAGGAGCCAGTGCACACCCAGAACTAAAGTCTTTCTTAAAGTGCCCATGTTTCCTGCGGAGCCCGTCTATCCCCATGGTCCTTACGGAGTCCACAGCATCCTCTAGGACGTTAGAGAAAATAGGATTTTAATACCTACCGGTAAATCCTTTTCTCTTAGTCCGTAGAGGATGCTGGGCACCCGTCCCAGTGCGTACTGTGTCTGCAGTTATTAAATGGCCCTTAACTCCAGAACATTTATGTGGAGATGAAAACATCCAAGGAAGACTTGACCATCTTCCTTGGATGTTTTCCCCCTGTGTGACTGCTCTCCAGCCTCGGAGGGTTGCATCCGTGGTCCCTAGGATCCCGTCCTGGATCCCGAACCATCGCCCCTCTAGGTTGTGAGAACTGTGCAGCCACCAATGGAGTGAGATTCTGGTCTTGGAAGACAGGATTATCCTCCGGTGCATGTGTAGGTGGGATCCGGACCACTTGTCCAACAGGTCCCACTGGAACACTCTGGCATGGAACCTGCCAAACTGAATGGCCTCGTAGGCCGCAACCATCTTCCCCAGCAACTGAATGCATTGATGGATTAACACTCTTGCTGGTTTCAGAATTTGTTTGACCAGACTCTGGATCTCCAGAGCCTTTCCACTAGAAGAAAACCTCTTCTGTGTCCAGTATCACTCCCAAAAACAACAACCGCGTCATTGGGACCAACTGCGATTTTGGCAAGTTTAGGAGCCAACCATGTTGTTGAAGAACTGTCAGGGAGAGTAGATGTTTTGCACCAACTGGTCCCTGGATCTCGCCTTTATCAGGAGATCATCCAAGTACGGGATAATTGTGACTCCTTGCTTGCGAAGGAGAACCATCATTTCCGCCATCACCCTGGTGAAAATCCTCGGAGCCGTGGACAGACCAAACGGCAACGTCTGAAATTGGTAATGACAATCCTGAATTGCAAACCTCAGGTAGCTTGATGCAGTGGCTAAATGGGAACATATAAGTAGGCATCCTTTATGTCTACCAAAACCATGAAATCTCCTTTATCCCCCGGACTGGAGATCACTACCCTGAGAGATTCCATCTTGAAATTGAATTTCTTTAGGTAGAAATTAAGGGATTTCAGATTTAAGATTGGTCTGACTGAGCCGTCCGGCTTCGGGACCACGAAGAGGCTTGAATAAAAACCTTCTCCCTGCTGACTAAGGCTGATTTGAACAATCGGTGAGGGGGAACGTCTTGAAACCCCAGTTTGTACCCTTGGGACACTATTTGTAAAACCCACGAGTCCAGGTCCGAATGAATCCAGAACTGACTGAAGAGTTTTAGACGTGCCCCCCACTGGTGCGGGCTCCTGCAAGAGAGCCCCAGCGTCATGCAGTGGATTTGGCAGAAGCAGAGGACGATCTCTGCTCCTGCGATCTTGAAGAGGCTACAGACCTCTTCCCTCTTTTCCTTCCTCTACCTGCAAAGAAAGGGGAATCTTAACTTCTTGCATATCTATTGGGCCGAAATGACTGCGTCAGATAATGATGCGTCTTCATCCGTTGAGAGGGAACATAGGGCAAGAAGGATGACTTACCTGCAGGAGCTGCCGAGATCAAATTAACTAGGCCGTCGCCAAACAAGGCTTCACCTTCATAGGGAAGAGACTCCCTTTCTTCTTGGAGTCAGCATCAGCATTCCCTTGGTGAATCCACAATGCCCTCCTATCCGAGACTGCCATGAAATTGGCCCGTGAGCACTTGTGCCCGGTGTAGGATTTTTAAATATGTGTAGTTTACTGTATGCAAGGGTTTAAAACCTTTTAGGAACTGAGCTCTAAGGTGTATTACATGTAGTTTAAAAAAAACAAAAAAGGTTTATTTTATGGCAGTAGTTTCCAAACTGGGGTTCTTGCACTGGTAGCATAGTTTGGTGGTCCAGGACCAATTAAAATTATTTATACTTTATTAAATTGGCAAAACCATTCCCTCACAACATAACTGAACCTGAGGATGACATGCTATAAACACAATTTACTTAATTTTATATTTTTTTCTGAATTTCTCAATAAAAAAAACTTTGGCCTAGGGGTGCCGTGAAACAAATTTTGATACTCTAGGGCAGGGGTGTCAAACCCATGGGCCGCATGCCGCCCCCAATGCATCCTTTTGTGGCCCACAGGCCGGGGTCCGGCAGGGGTCCTTTTGTGGCCAGATCACCTTGCTTAGAGCGAGGGCAGGAGAGTGCAGCCAGAGTCTTTGCTTTCTATGTGCGGCACCATCTTCCCGAAGAGATCACCGGGAAGATAGTGCCCCTTCCACTGGCTACAGCACAGGTATACTGGGGTGGGGTAGCAAACTGGGGGCCCCAATGGGCCCCTCCAGCAGTCCCTCTACCAAAACACGTC
The DNA here is from genome assembly GCF_028390025.1 of Pseudophryne corroboree. Taxonomy (NCBI): domain Eukaryota; kingdom Metazoa; phylum Chordata; class Amphibia; order Anura; family Myobatrachidae; genus Pseudophryne; species Pseudophryne corroboree. The sequence goes on along the minus strand of NW_026968477.1, from coordinate 651,442 downwards.
TTTTGGTGGTTTTGCGGTGTTGTTATAACTACATGGTGACGATACTGTAGCACAGAGATTTTCAACCATTTACAACTCACGTCACACAGAACAAGATTTAAATATTGACAAGGCACACTGAAATATAATGGTGATGCATGGTGCAGTATCGTGTCCTAGGATGTCATGTCGCAGCTTCTCCATAGGTAACGCCTGAACAGGCCCGGTGACAGGGGGGACAAAGGGGACACTTGTTCAGTGCTCCAAGTATTAAGAACAGAAATAATGGGGCCACAGTGCCAATATTGCTTTTTAAAGTGTATCCACCAACTGCTCAATTTAAGCAGGAAAACAATTAACAGGCCAACTAAACCCTCCCCCCTCCTTTTACCCCATCACTTTGTCCAGTCCCTGTGGTCCATACTGTATTGCCATTATTATGCATGTTGCTGTGCTGGCCCTTTTCTGAATGTCCCTGCCACCGCCACCGAAGAGCTGGATAGCCCAGTATGAAAACCACCTGCCGGCCTCACTGACGGTCCGAGTCAAAGGCTCCATTTTTTTTTAAAGATCCCTCTGCCAAGTTAAGGGGGGGTTGAGGGGGCCCCAGAGATATCAGTGTACTGGGCCCCGAGATTTCTGTTGCTGACCCTGACCCTCAGGGCGTATCTACCCCTTGGCCAGGATGGCACTTGCCAGGGGCACCATCCAGCTGTGCCAACCGTGGCTAAGGGATAGAGTTCTGCAGTCTCGAAAGGGCGCTATGGCAATCAGCGTGGGACTGACCAATTAGACGGTGAGGGAAGGATACTGAAATTGTCCCAACCCTGTTACAGTTTGAAACGCCCCTCAACTGCTGTCCACTGCTTCACTCCTAGCTCTGCCCCTTTGAAATTATTAATCCCTACCCCCCGGTAGGCGGAGTTCTCCAGGCCCATACTCAGGAGTCACCACTGCTGTACATTATGTGCCGGTTGTAGAGGCAGAGCGGGGAACATCAGAGAACGCCACAAATTACACAGTGGGCAAGGAGATGGCTGGAGACAGCTGCACAGCCATGCCTTGCAAGTTCGAGAGAGCTGTTGAATTTCAGCACTTCAAGTCAGAGCCTGCCCCCTGCTGCCCAAGCAGTCCGTGACAGTTAGTGTCGAGGAGGGGGGGATTTGTGCTTGTGTGCTATCAGTGTGTGTGTGGGGGGGGTGGGGGGGTGGAGGATGTGTGTGACTGTGAGGGAGCTGTCAGTGTCAGTGGGGAGAGGAGCAGGAGGGAGTTGTCAGTGTGTGGAAGTGATGAGAGTTGTTAGTACTGGGGAAATGTGTGTGTGTGTGTGTGTGTGTACTAGATTTAGGAGTGTGTGTTTGTGAGAGGTTTCAGTTGGGGAATTAGAGTTCATACAGTAATTAAATGTTTTCATATTGAGAACTACATCTCCCAGCATATACAGTGTGCTGGGGATGCTAACAAGCTTTATTTAAAAGTTTAAAAAACATTGCTTTTATGACTGCAATGGTTAAAAAGGGAGAGCTATAAATCAATTTATCAGTGAATGATCGCAGTTTGAGCTGTTACATTTTACTGAACCACCTATCCCTCCACACTCACTACCTGTCCTCAGGATACATTTACCATCCCGGCAGACGGTATACCGGCGGTCATTTGACCGATGTTGGAATCCTGACACCACTTGGGAGACTGGTGCCGGCACACAGACAGCCGACATCCCGAAGGCGAGTATTGGAGGGAGGGTTAGGACCGGGGGAGGGGGTGTTAGGGAAGGCACTAGGAGGGGGGGGGGTTAGTCCTAGCTGCCACCCCCTGAGGGTTAGCCCTATCCGCCACCCCCCCAGAGGGTTAGGATTAGGTATCATGTGACTGCTGGAATCCCGAGCGCCGGATGCCATACCCAACCCCCTTTACTTTTTCAGGCATTTCTATCTCTCCTCTCTCTATGGTGTTCCGATTGCCCACTTTCCCTTGTGCTTTTCTCTCTCTCTCCTTTGTTTAGAGCATCAGTTTCTGTAGTCCACTTTATCCTTATTTTTTCCAGTGTTTCACTATCTCTCTGATGTAATGAGGATGTATGGTCTAGAGGGATCAGTAATGCATTGTACTGTATAGAGGCGTCAGGGATGTAGCGTAGGGTATAGAGGCGTCAGGGATGTAGCGTAGGTTATAGAGGCATCAGGAATGTAGCGTAGGGAATAGAGGCATCAGGGATGTAGCGTAGGGTATAGAGGCGTCAGGGATGTAGCATAGGGAATAGAGGCGTCAGGGATTTAGTTTAGGGAATATAGGCATCAGGGATGTACTAGCAGGTATATAGAGGTCAGTGTACTGTATAGAGGGGTCAGTAATGCAGTGATGGTTATAGAAAGGTCAGTGATGTAGTGTAGGGTATAGAGGGGTCAGTTATGTAGTGTGGGGTAAAGAGGGGTCAGTAAAGATACTAAACTGAAGTACTTAGAACACTTCTTGAATTAAGACACAACCTGCAAGAAAAAGTATGCAATATGGGTGAAAAGGAAAATGTCAGAGGTCTGATACAAGTGACCAGCTCCACACCTTGCACCACATAGCGTTATGTTAAACTGGGATATGTTCTTTTTTGGTGTGTGTGTGTGTGTGTGTGTGTGTGTGTGTATGTGTGTGTGTGTGTGTGTGGGGGGGGGGGGGGGTGCCAAAGGAAATTTTTGCCATTGGCTCCTTTGGTCTAGAACCAGCCCTGATCACAAAATATTTTTGTCTGAGCAGACTGGACACTGATCAGCGTTGGCTCATTCTCAGCCCCCCGCCCAGCCTCTGCTGCCAACAGACTGCTATTAGCTAGTTAACCTTCTGCCTTCCCTATCTATGACACAGACTGCTGCTAATGCTACCAGAATGTTCCCAGTGGCTTCACACCAACAGTGAATCCCAGCCGATGATGTAGGGCAGCGTGTGGGGGAGGGGGTCAGTTGCTGTGGCTCCAACATGGTAACCGCCAATGGACTGCAATGCTTTATCGAAAGGTCCAGTCCCTTACTTTGCCAGGGGCGCTTGGACCCCTAGCTACACCTCTGTTGACCCTAACCGATACCCCTAAACTAACCATAATTCCTGCAGTAAAAATCCATGTTTCTATGTATATAGGGGGTCATTCCGAGTTGATCGCTTGCTGCCGTTGTTCGCTGCGTAGCAATCAGTTGAAAAAAAATGGCTAATCTGTGCATGCGCATGCTCCGTAATGTGCATGCGCATCGTACGGGTACAAAGTCCATTGTGGTTTTGCACTAGTTCTAGCGATTATTCCAATCACAGAACAGGCCACAAGGAGATTGACAGAAAGAGGGCGTTTCTGGGTGTCAACTGACCGTTTTCAGGGAGTGCTTGGAAAAATGCAGGTGTGGCCGAAGAAATGCAGACGTGGCTGGGCATTCGCTGGATGGGTGTGTGACATCAAAAGCCGTCCCTCGGTTGTTAGAATCAACGCACACGAAGTGTAACTACAGTGCTGGTCTTATTTTGAAACGATTTTGCAGGCGCTCTGCTGCTCAAGTGTTCGCACTTCTCCAAAGTGAATATACACTCTCCAGTGGGCAGCGACAATGCGTTTGCATGGCTGCTAAAAACTGCTAGCGAGCAATCAACTCAGAATGACCCCCATAGTGTATTGCAAGAAAATATCTGTAAATCCAATGGTACCGTAAGTGCGGTATATACTCGCACTTCTTTGCGGGGTGAGAACATCTCCCCTAAGTGAAGTCAGCCCTATGAATAGAGTTTGTGTGATCCCTGTGCAGCAGTCACAGAAAGGGTTCATCTCTGCAGTTTGTCACTCAAATTACATTGCTGCATTTTTTCTAGAAGTGGATCTGAGAGCTGTTACCCGCAGACCAGCTACAATAATTATCCTGGGTACTCACTAGACCAGTGGTTCTCAAACTGCACCCTGGGGTGCCTCAGGACACTTGCAGGGGTGCCTTGGATTGGTGGTCCAGGACCAATTCAAAATATTTATAGTTAGTGTTATAGGCAAAACCAGTGCTGTTGGCTGGCAATCATAACATATGTGCACAAGCAGAAGCAAATCCTGTCCCCTACCAAAGGGCCAGTGCTAGGGTGTTTGGCGCCTCCCTGCAAACTATTAATTTGGGCCCTCTCTCCAATACTTAATAAAGGGACAGTGCGCTCCTTAAAAAAAGAAGGTGTGGTATCACAAGGAAGGGGCATGGCCACACAATAGCACCCCAAATCAAAATACGCCACACAGTAGCACTATCTTATTGTCATTACACCGCATGTAATAATAATAATAATAATAATAATAATACCCACAGTCGCAGTGCCCTTTATACACATAACCACCATATCAGTGCAGCTTACACACATAATGCCAACAGTAGCAGTGCCCCTTCTACACATGCCCACGGTGGCAATCCTTTACATGGCAAATATCAACCTGGTTTTGCCATGTAAAGGATTGCCACTTTAAAAAACAAACAATAAAAAAAAAAAAAACAACAGGAAAAAACACAAAATCTCTCACTTTCTGATTCTCACACCCTATTACATTCCTCCCTATATATTTAAATGTTTCTATTACTGTATGTTCCCTCTTCCCTTCTCCAAACTATACACATAATCTTTTAGTATTTCCAGGTAAGTTTTGTGATGTAGGCCATGCACAATTTTAGTTGCCCTAATGTATTTACAGCCTTCTGGAGATATGGCTTCTGGAACTGAACACAGGATTCTAAATGTGGCTGTACCAAGGACCTATACAGTGGCATTACAGGTTGAGTATCCCTTATCCAAAATGCTTGGGACCAGAGGAATTTTGGATATCGGATTTTTCTGTATTTTGGAATAATTGCATACCATAACGAGATATTATGGTGATGGGACCTAAATCTAAGCACAGAATGCATTTATGTTTCATATACACCTTATACACACAGCCTGAAGGTCATTTTAGCCAATATTTTTTATAACTTTGTGCATTAAACAAAGTGTGTGTACATTCACAGAATTCATTCATGTGTCATATACACCTTATACACACAGTCTGAAGTTCATTTAATACAATATTTTTAATAACTTTGAGTATTAAACAAAGTTTGTGTACACTGAGCCATCAAAAAACAAAGGTTTCACTATCTCAGTCTCACTCAAAAAAGTCCGTATTTCGGAATATTCCGTATTTCGGAATATTTGCATATGGGATACTCAACCTGTATTACTTTTTTCTGCTACTGGTTCTTTAACCTATGCAAACAAGCATCTGACTTGCCTTTCCTATTGCTTTGTTACATTGCTCACCTGAAATAGTAATACTTAGATAGCTTTCCTCTTGCCATTATAATGCCCTTAATATTATAGTTAGCCTTTGCATTTTTGAGACGTGTATGATTTTGCATTTTTTGGCATTAAATGTTGCCATGTTCTTGACCATTCCTCTAGTCCAGGGGCAGAACTGCCAGAGACAACGGAGTCAGTTGCCGCCGGGCTCCAGCCCTGAAGGGGCTCCAGCCCTAAAGGGGCTTCCTCCATTGCCCCCCGGCTGTTACGTGCCCTTCCTACTAAATAGACAAAGGCGCTACCAGCAGGGTCTCGCAGTTTGTACATTCCATGCCATAACACCCTTCTTTCCACCTTTTTCAAGACCCAGCCCAGCAGCCTCGCCGCTGCCACCACCGCTAGCTGCAGCACTGCCAGCGGTGGGGTGCCCCTGCTTCTTCTCACACCACAGATAGCTGGGCAGCACTGCAACTGCCTGCCTGATTGCTCCGCCCCCTTCCGGCTCCCAAGCACCTCTGCTGCCCAGTGATCCAGGAGCCTGCTGCTAGGAAGAAGTGGCCGAGCTTCAGCAAGCGAGTCTGGACACTGGCGGAGGAAGCCATGATAACCAGATAATGGGGAGTGGAGAGCCAGTTCCAAGGTAATACTTTATACAGCTGGTTGAGATCCTGGTCGGTGGATATGGATTCCAAGAAAACCCTGGAGGTGCTTCCTTTCAAGGGAGACACTCTCTTTGGAGAAGACCTCAATAAGATTGTAGCTGATCTGGCTACTGCTAAAACAGCTTGCCTACCTCGTATGACTCCTACCACGCAGAAGGCTAAAAGTACTTTCCCTTGGCCCTTTCATCCCTCAGGTAAAGCGTACCCAAGGTCAGGCATACCCAAAGCAAGCTCATGCTTCCAGACCTGCCAAGCCCAGACTGAAGCAAGCCTGGGCTGCCCATCAGCCTGCTTCCAAAACGGACAAGCCTGCCGCATGACGGTGCAGGCCTCCCTCTGGGGGATCCCAGGGTGGGGGGCCCGACTTCTAGGTTTGGCATAGAAAGGTATAATTCTAAGCTAGAGAATTCTGTTTGGAGCTCACCTTGTACTTTGTGAAGAAATAATCAGCATTGTGGCTGAGCAGATACATGTAGTGTGTGGCTGCAAACTGCATGGATCTGCTGCGTTGTAATGCTGATACTTTTTTTTTGCAAAGTACCAATAGCTTCATATAATGTTCACGATTTTTATGCAGGATCAAATAGCTCAATAGGTAGGGTGTTTGATTAGAATTCAACAGGTTATAGGTTTGAATCCTGGGTATGGTAGTTTGAGATGTGTTATTTAATAAAGTATGTTGTTCTGACTGCTGGGATATCATACTAAATAAATGGAGTTGATCAAATTTTTTTTTATTTTTTTTTTTAAACTAGGGACAATTTCCAGATACTTTTCTTTATAACTGAGATTGCCCCCTGGAACTTCACATCAGTTGACAACTATGCATGAGTGGGCAGTGCTTGCTCTGGATCTGCCCACCCATTTATGTGCCGTCATAAAAGAAAGCACAACTGACAGTTATCCTGGGCGTACACTACACAATTACCTGTCAGGCTATCTATCCAGTCTGGATGGATGGAATGAAAATCTGGTAATGTATAGTAGCAAATGTCAATTAACCATTTGCTCCCAAACACTAGAAAAGTGGTCAAAAATGGTCATTACACAAATTGGTTAAACCCAAAATTTAACCAATTTGTTTAGGGGACCATGTTTGTCCATTTTCTAGTGTTTGAGAGTAAATCGTTGATGGTCATTTGCTCATATAGATAACCGGATTTCTATTCCAACCAGCCAGTGTTGGAGATATGGTCTGCCAGATTACATAATGCATACCAGAGCCATAACTAGACTTTTTGGTGCCCTGTGACAGAGAATTATATGCCCCCCCCCTCCCCTCCCCATTTTTGCAATATGGACAAAAGGCGCATGCCTTGTGGGGAAGGGGCATAACAAGATTGGTCTCAGAGAAAGCACATGAGATATGAAGATATATCTAGTATACTTGACACTCAATGGTTTGTGGTATTGCCGGGGTGCCCTCCTTAAATGCATATACAGTCACACATGGCGTGTTTGTGCAAATGGCATATCAGCAGTCAGCACTAACTGGTGACATGCCATTTGTACAAGTAAGCCATGTGTGACTAATATATAAACATACTTTATTAAATAACACCTCAAACTATCATACCCAGGATTCAAATCTATAACCTGTTGAATTCTAATCAAACACCCTACCCATTGAGCTACTTGATCCTGCATCTATTCTAACCTCCAAAAACAGATTCAGTTGCATTTTCCAGCGTGTTTTGTTTGCGCCTTTGCAAATGTCTTATATCGACAAACTTATTTAGTACTATTTTGCAAATAGGGTTACATTGTCGCAACATTGTGTGAAAACAAGGTGATATCTAATTAGCACACAGGTAAGGAATTAAGAAAATCTTTATTTAAGGGTGAAGATGTTTCTCACAAAATCGTTGCCCCAATGCATCATTGAAATTCAAGCTGGAAAGATGATTTTAATATATCACTTGTACATTTTGTATTGCTCTTCTGGTGACAATGTAGTTTGTTTTTGTCAATTACCATTTTAATAATAGGGTAAAGAAAATTAAGTGGATTTTTGAAAGAAAACAATACTGTCAATATACTATTAAAACAAATTAAAATGGTAAAAGTTATTGTACTTTAAGTAAAAATAAAAGAGCAAAAATATCAATCCCAGTTTTGGATTACTTTAATTAACAAAAAAAATGCATATAGCAAAGGATAGTTTCAATCTGCCTATCTCTGGGTTATGGGCCCAGCATGCTTCCATTGCAGTACTCTGCTGCACATGTAAGTGCAAGAGATCCTGAAGCACTCACTCATCATGGGAAAGTACCAATGTGTTTCTTCATTGGTTGATGGAAGAAACATCTTACAAAAACTCTCCAGATTATTGACTTTTTAAAGTTTTTCTAGGAAACGTTCTTGATGAATGCTTATTAGCCTTTGTCAGTATGTACTTTTTGCAAAGTGTCTCTGTGGTGCAATTGGTTAGTGTGTAAGGTTATTAACCAAAAGGTTGGTGGTTCAATCCCACCCAGGAACGTAATTGACCTTGTGATCAGATTTTGGTGATATTTAAGTAGACAAGTCTAAATTTCAAACCCCCTCTTATTGTGTAGGGTACCTGGCCTTCTCTGATGTAATCAGAGTTAGATTTGATTCAGTGATTTTATAAAAAACAGCTAGGAAGCACAATTTAGCAGTGGGTTGCAGAGAAAAAAAATATGCTGGCAAAAAAATCAAATTGCGTGATTAAACAGCTCTTCATTTTCTGGCTTTATTTTTATGCTAACAAATTTGTTCTCTGAAAAGTGTCCACAAAGCCAAGTCTCTGATTAACACCTTTGTAGGGATGGTTTTTCACCTATTACTAAATTAAACTTGCTTCATTGGAAAGGCAGCAAGATGCATCCTCATTTCAATGTCTACTGAAATAATACAGGTTGACACCAGGAAACATTAACGCCACTGCATCCTTGCTGCTTTCTCATGTGGAAGTCTGTTTAATGTGAAAACAAGATGATATCTAATTAGCACACAGGTAAGGAATTAAGAAAATCTTTATTTAAGGGTGAAGATGTTTCTCACAAAATCGTTGCCCCAATGCATCATTGAAATTCAAGCTGGAAAGATGATTTTAATATATCACTTGTACATTTTGTATTGCTCTTCTGGTGACAATGTAGTTAGTTTTTGTCAATTACCATTTTAATAATAAGGTAAAGAAAATTAAGTGGATTTTTGAAAGAAAACAATACTGTCAATATACTATTAAAACAAATTAAAATGGTAAAAGTTATTGTACTTTAAGTAAAAATAAAAGAGCCAAAATATCAATCCCAGTTTTGGATTACTTTAATTAACAAAAAAAAAAGCATACAGCAGAGGATAGTTTCAATCTGCCTACCTCTGGGTTATGAGCCCAGCATGCTTCCATTGCTGTACTCTGCTGCACATGTAAGTGCAAGAGATCCTGAAGCACTCACTCATCATGGGAAAGTACCAATGTGTTTCTTCGTTGGTTGATGGAAGAAACATCTTACAAAAACTCTCCAGATTATTGACTTTTTAAAGTTTTTCTAGGAAACGTTTTAGATGAATGCTTATTAGCCCTTGTCAGTATATACTTTCGCAATGTGTCTCTGTGGCGCAATCAGTTAGTGTGTACGGCTGTTAACCAAAAGGTTGGTGGTTCAATCCCACCCAGGTACGTAATTGACATTGTTATCAGATTTTGGTGATCTTTAAGTAGACAAGTCAAAATTTCAAACCCCCTGTTATGGTGTAGGGTACCTGGCCTTCTCTGATGTAATCAGAGTTAGATTTGATTCAGTGATTTTATAAAAACAGATAGGAAGCACAATTTAGCAGTGGGTTGCAGAGAAAAAGAAATATGCTGGCAAAAAAATTCATTTGAGTGATTAAACAGCTCTTCATTTTCTGGCTTTATTTTTCTGCTAACAAATTTGTTCTCTGAAAAGTGTCCACAAAGCCAAGTCTCTGATTAACACCTTTGTAGGGATGGTTTTTCACCTATTACTAAATTAAACTTGCTTCATTGGAAAGGCAGCAAGATGCATCCTCATTTCAATGTCTACTGAAATAATACAGGTTGACACCAGGAAACATTAACGCCACTGCATCCTTGCTGCTTTCTCATGTGGAAGTCTGTTTAATGTGAAAACAGGGTGATATCTAATTAGCACACAGGTAAGGAATTAAGAAAATCTTTATTTAAGGGTGAAGATGTTTCTCACAAAATCGTTGCCCCAATGCATCATTGAAATTCAAGCTGGAAAGATGATTTTAATATATCACTTGTACATTTTGTATTGCTCTTCTGGTGACAATGTAGTTTGTTTTTGTCAATTACCATTTTAATAATAGGGTAAAGAAAATGAAGTGGATTTTTGAAAGAAAACAATACTGTCAATATACTATTAAAACAAAATAAATGGTAAAAGTTATTGTACTTTAAGTAAAAATAAAAGAGCCAAAATATCAATCCCAGTTTTGGATTACTTTAATTAACAAAAAAAAATGCATATAGCAGAGGATAGTTTCAATCTGCCTACCTCTGGGTTATGGGCCCAGCATGCTTCCATTGCAGTACTCTGCTGCACATGTAAGTGCAAGAGATCCTGAAGCACTCACTCATCATGGGAAAGTACCAATGTGTTTCTTCGTTGGTTGATAGAAGAAACATCTTACAAAAACTCTCCAGATTATTGACTTTTTTAAGTTTTTCTAGGAAACGTTTTAGATGAATGCTTATTAGCATTTGTCAGTATGTACTTTTGCAAAGTGTCTCTGTGGCGCAATCAGTTAGTGTGTAAGGCTATTAACCAAAAGGTTGGTGGTTCAATCCCACCCAGGGACGTAATTGACCTTGTTATCAGATTTTGGTGATCTTTAAGTAGACAAGTCAAATTTCATACCCCCTGTTATGGTGTAGGGTACCTGGCCTTCTCTGATGTAATCAGAGTTAGATTTGATTCAGTAATTTTATAAAAACATCTAGGAAGCACAATTTAGCAGTAAGTTGCAGAGAAAAAGAAATATGCTGGCAAAAAAATCAAATTGCGTGATTAAACAGCTCTTCATTTTCTGGCTTTATTTTTATGCTAACAAATTTGTTCTCTGAAAAGTGTCCACAAAGCCAAGTCTCTGATTAACACCTTTGTAGGGATGGTTTTTCACCTATTACTAAATTAAACTTGCTTCATTGGAAAGGCAGCAAGATGCATCCTCATTTCAATGTCTACTGAAATAATACAGGTTGACACCAGGAAACATTAACGCCACTGCATCCTTGCTGCTTTCTCATGTGGAAGTCTGTTTAATGTGAAAACAAGGTGATATCTAATTAGCACACAGGTAAGGAATTAAGAAAATCTTTATTTAAGGGTGAAGATGTTTCTCACAAAATCGTTGCCCCAATGCATCATTGAAATTCAAGCTGGAAAGATGATTTTAATATATCACTTGTACATTTTGTATTGCTCTTCTGGTGACAATGTAGTTAGTTTTTGTCAATTACCATTTTAATAATAGGGTAAAGAAAATTAAGTGGATTTTTGAAAGAAAACAATACTGTCAATATACTATTAAAACAAATTAAAATGGTAAAAGTTATTGTACTTTAAGTAAAAATAAAAGAGCCAAAATATCAATCCCAGTTTTGGATTACTTTAATTGACAAAAAAAAAAAAGCATACAGCAGAGGATAGTTTCAATCTGCCTACCTCTGGGTTATGAGCCCAGCATGCTTCCATTGCTGTACTCTGCTGCACATGTAAGTGCAAGAGATCCTGAAGCACTCACTCATCATGGGAAAGTACCAATGTGTTTCTTCGTTGGTTGATGGAAGAAACATCTTACAAAAACTCTCCAGATTATTGACTTTTTAAAGTTTTTCTAGGAAACGTTTTAGATGAATGCTTATTAGCCCTTGTCAGTATATACTTTCGCAAAGTGTCTCTGTGGCGCAATCAGTTAGTGTGTACGGCTATTAACCAAAAGGTTGGTGGTTCAATCCCACCCAGGTACCTAATTGAACTCGTTATCAGATTTTGGTGATCTTTAAGTAGACAAGTCAAATTTCATACCCCCTGTTATGGTGTAGGGTACCTGGCCTTCTCTGATGTAATCAGAGTTAGATTTGATTCAGTGATTTTATAAAAACACCTAGGAAGCACAATTTAGCAGTGGGTTGCCGAGAAAAAGAAATATGCTGGCAAAAAAATCAAATTGCGTGATTAAACAGCTCTTCATTTTCTGGCTTTATTTTTATGCTAACAAATTTGTTCTCTGAAAAGTGTCCACAAAGCCAAGTCTCTGATTAACACCTTTGTAGGGATGGTTTTTCACCTATTACTAAATTAAACTTGCTTCATTGGAAAGGCAGCAAGATGCATCCTCATTTCAATGTCTACTGAAATAATACAGGTTGACACCAGGAAACATTAACGCCACTGCATCCTTGCTGCTTTCTCATGTGGAAGTCTGTTTAATGTGAAAACAAGGTGATATCTAATTAGCACACAGGTAAGAAATTACGAAAATCTTTATTTAAGGGTGAAGATGTTTCTCACAAAATCGTTGCCCCAATGCATCATTGAAATTCAAGCTGGAAAGATGATTTTAATATATCACTTGTACATTTGTATTGCTCTTCTGGTGACAATGTAGTTTGTTTTTGTCAATTACCATTTTAATAATAGGGTAAAGAAAATGAAGTGGATTTTTGAAAGAAAACAATACTGTCAATATACTATTAAAACAAAATAAATGGTAAAAGTTATTGTACTTTAAGTAAAAATAAAAGAGCCAAAATATCAATCCCAGTTTTGGATTACTTTAATTAACAAAAAAAAATGCATATAGCAGAGGATAGTTTCAATCTGCCTACCTCTGGGTTATGAGCCCAGCATGCTTCCATTGCTGTACTCTGCTGCACATGTAAGTGCAAGAGATCCTGAAGCACTCACTCATCATGGGAAAGTACCAATGTGTTTCTTCGTTGGTTGATAGAAGAAACATCTTACAAAAACTCTCCAGATTATTGACTTTTTTAAGTTTTTCTAGGAAACGTTTTAGATGAATGCTTATTAGCATTTGTCAGTATGTACTTTTGCAAAGTGTCTCTGTGGCGCAATCAGTTAGTGTGTAAGGCTATTAACCAAAAGGTTGGTGGTTCAATCCCACCCAGGGACGTAATTGACCTTGTTATCAGATTTTGGTGATCTTTAAGTAGACAAGTCAAATTTCATACCCCTTGTTATGGTGTAGGGTACCTGGCCTTCTCTGATGTAATCAGAGTTAGATTTGATTCAGTGATTTTATAAAAACAGCTAGGAAGCACAATTTAGCAGTGGGTTGCAGAGAAAAAGAAAAATGCTGGCAAAAAATTCCATTTGAGTGATTAAACAGCTCTTCATTTTCTGGCTTTATTGTTATGCTAACAAATTTGTTCTCTGAAAAGTGTCCACAAAGCCAAGTCTCTGATTAACACCTTTGTAGGGATGGTTTTTCACCTATTACTAAATTAAACTTGCTTCATTGGAAAGGCAGCAAGATGCATCCTCATTTCAATGTCTACTGAAATAATACAGGTTGACACCAGGAAACATTAACGCCACTGCATCCTTGCTGCTTTCTCATGTGGAAGTCTGTTTAATGTGAAAACAAGGTGATATCTAATTAGCACACAGGTAAGGAATTAAGAAAATCTTTATTTAAGGGTGAAGATGTTTCTCACAAAATCGTTGCCCCAATGCATCATTGAAATTCAAGCTGGAAAGATGATTTTAATATATCACTTGTACATTTTGTATTGCTCTTCTGGTGACAATGTAGTTTGTTTTGGTCAATTACCATTTTAATAATAGGGTAAAGAAAATGAAGTGGATTTTTGAAAGAAAACAATACTGTCAATATACTATTAAAACAAATTAAAATGGTAAAAGTTATTGTACTTTAAGTAAAAATAAAAGAGCCAAAATATCAATCCCAGTTTTGGATTACTTTAATTAACAAAAAAAATGCATATAGCAGAGGATAGTTTCAATCTGCCTACCTCTGGCTTATGGGCCCAGCATGCTTCCATTGCAGTACTCTGCTGCACATGTAAGTGCAAGAGATCCTGAAGCACTCACTCATCATGGGAAAGTACCAATGTGTTTTTTCGTTGGTTGATGGAAGAAACATCTTACAAAAACTCTCCAGATTATTGACTTTTTAAAGTTTTTCTAGGAAACGTTTTAGATGAATGCTTATTAGCCTTTGTCAGTAGGAACTTTTGCAAAGTGTCTCTGTGGCGCAATCAGTTAGTATGTATGGCTATTAACCAAAAGGTTGGTGGTTCAATCCCACCCAGGGACATAATTGACCTTGTTATCAGATTTTGGTGATCTTTAAGTAGACAAGTAAAATTTCATACCCCCTGTTATGGTGTAGGGTACCTGGCCTTCTCTGATGTAATCAGAGTTAGATTGGATTCAGTGATTTTATAAAAACATCTAGGAAGCACAATTTAGCAGTGGGTTGCAGAGAAAAAGAAATATGCTGGCAAAAAAATCAAATTGCGTGATTAAACAGCTCTTCATTTTCTAGCTTTATTTTTATGCTAACAAATTTGTTCTCTGAAAAGTGTCCACAAAGCCAAGTCTCTGATTAACACCTTTGTAGGGATGGTTTTTCACCTATTACTAAATTAAACTTGCTTCATTGGAAAGGCAGCAAGATGCATCCTCATTTCAATGTCTACTGAAATAATACAGGTTGACACCAGGAAACATTAACGCCACTGCTTCCTTGCTGCTTTCTCATGTGGAAGTCTGTTTAATGTGAAAACAAGGTGATATCTAATTAGCACACAGGTAAGGAATTAAGAAAATCTTTATTTAAGGGTGAAGATGTTTCTCACAAAATCGTTGCCCCAATGCATCATTGAAATTCAAGCTGGAAAGATGATTTTAATATATCACTTGTACATTTTGTATTGCTCTTCTGGTGACAATGTAGTTTGTTTTTGTCAATTACCATTTTAATAATAGGGTAAAGAAAATTAAGTGGATTTTTGAAAGAAAACAATACTGTCAATATACTATTAAAACAAATTAAAATGGTAAAAGTTATTGTACTTTAAGTAAAAATAAAAGAGCAAAAATATCAATCCCAGTTTTGGATTACTTTAATTAACAAAAAAAATGCATATAGCAAAGGATAGTTTCAATCTGCCTATCTCTGGGTTATGGGCCCAGCATGCTTCCATTGCAGTACTCTGCTGCACATGTAAGTGCAAGAGATCCTGAAGCACTCACTCATCATGGGATAGTACCAATGTGTTTCTTCATTGGTTGATGGAAGAAACATCTTACAAAAACTCTCCAGATTATTGACTTTTTAAAGTTTTTCTAGGAAACGTTCTTGATGAATGCTTATTAGCCTTTGTCAGTATGTACTTTTTGCAAAGTGTCTCTGTGGTGCAATTGGTTAGTGTGTAAGGTTATTAACCAAAAGGTTGGTGGTTCAATCCCACCCAGGAACGTAATTGACCTTGTGATCAGATTTTGGTGATATTTAAGTAGACAAGTCAAAATTTCAAACCCCCTCTTATTGTGTAGGGTACCTGGCCTTCTCTGATGTAATCAGAGTTAGATTTGATTCAGTGATTTTATAAAAAACAGCTAGGAAGCACAATTTAGCAGTGGGTTGCAGAGAAAAAAAATATGCTGGCAAAAAAATCAAATTGCGTGATTAAACAGCTCTTCATTTTCTGGCTTTATTTTTATGCTAACAAATTTGTTCTCTGAAAAGTGTCCACAAAGCCAAGTCTCTGATTAACACCTTTGTAGGGATGGTTTTTCACCTATTACTAAATTAAACTTGCTTCATTGGAAAGGCAGCAAGATGCATCCTCATTTCAATGTCTACTGAAATAATACAGGTTGACACCAGGAAACATTAACGCCACTGCATCCTTGCTGCTTTCTCATGTGGAAGTCTGTTTAATGTGAAAACAAGATGATATCTAATTAGCACACAGGTAAGGAATTAAGAAAATCTTTATTTAAGGGTGAAGATGTTTCTCACAAAATCGTTGCCCCAATGCATCATTGAAATTCAAGCTGGAAAGATGATTTTAATATATCACTTGTACATTTTGTATTGCTCTTCTGGTGACAATGTAGTTAGTTTTTGTCAATTACCATTTTAATAATAAGGTAAAGAAAATTAAGTGGATTTTTGAAAGAAAACAATACTGTCAATATACTATTAAAACAAATTAAAATGGTAAAAGTTATTGTACTTTAAGTAAAAATAAAAGAGCCAAAATATCAATCCCAGTTTTGGATTACTTTAATTAACAAAAAAAAAAGCATACAGCAGAGGATAGTTTCAATCTGCCTACCTCTGGGTTATGAGCCCAGCATGCTTCCATTGCTGTACTCTGCTGCACATGTAAGTGCAAGAGATCCTGAAGCACTCACTCATCATGGGAAAGTACCAATGTGTTTCTTCGTTGGTTGATGGAAGAAACATCTTACAAAAACTCTCCAGATTATTGACTTTTTAAAGTTTTTCTAGGAAACGTTTTAGATGAATGCTTATTAGCCCTTGTCAGTATATACTTTCGCAATGTGTCTCTGTGGCGCAATCAGTTAGTGTGTACGGCTATTAACCAAAAGGTTGGTGGTTCAATCCCACCCAGGTACGTTATTGACATTGTTATCAGATTTTGGTGATCTTTAAGTAGACAAGTCAAAATTTCAAACCCCCTGTTATGGTGTAGGGTACCTGGCCTTCTCTGATGTAATCAGAGTTAGATTTGATTCAGTGATTTTATAAAAACAGATAGGAAGCACAATTTAGCAGTGGGTTGCAGAGAAAAAGAAATATGCTGGCAAAAAAATTCATTTGAGTGATTAAACAGCTCTTCATTTTCTGGCTTTATTTTTCTGCTAACAAATTTGTTCTCTGAAAAGTGTCCACAAAGCCAAGTCTCTGATTAACACCTTTGTAGGGATGGTTTTTCACCTATTACTAAATTAAACTTGCTTCATTGGAAAGGCAGCAAGATGCATCCTCATTTCAATGTCTACTGAAATAATACAGGTTGACACCAGGAAACATTAACGCCACTGCATCCTTGCTGCTTTCTCATGTGGAAGTCTGTTTAATGTGAAAACAGGGTGATATCTAATTAGCACACAGGTAAGGAATTAAGAAAATCTTTATTTAAGGGTGAAGATGTTTCTCACAAAATCGTTGCCCCAATGCATCATTGAAATTCAAGCTGGAAAGATGATTTTAATATATCACTTGTACATTTGTATTGCTCTTCTGGTGACAATGTAGTTTGTTTTTGTCAATTACCATTTTAATAATAGGGTAAAGAAAATGAAGTGGATTTTTGAAAGAAAACAATACTGTCAATATACTATTAAAACAAAATAAATGGTAAAAGTTATTGTACTTTAAGTAAAAATAAAAGAGCCAAAATATCAATCCCAGTTTTGGATTACTTTAATTAACAAAAAAAAATGCATATAGCAGAGGATAGTTTCAATCTGCCTACCTCTGGGTTATGAGCCCAGCATGCTTCCATTGCTGTACTCTGCTGCACATGTAAGTGCAAGAGATCCTGAAGCACTCACTCATCATGGGAAAGTACCAATGTGTTTCTTCGTTGGTTGATAGAAGAAACATCTTACAAAAACTCTCCAGATTATTGACTTTTTTAAGTTTTTCTAGGAAACGTTTTAGATGAATGCTTATTAGCATTTGTCAGTATGCACTTTTGCAAAGTGTCTCTGTGGCGCAATCAGTTAGTGTGTAAGGCTATTAACCAAAAGGTTGGTGGTTCAATCCCACCCAGGGACGTAATTGACCTTGTTATCAGATTTTGGTGATCTTTAAGTAGACAAGTCAAATTTCATACCCCTTGTTATGGTGTAGGGTACCTGGCCTTCTCTGATGTAATCAGAGTTAGATTTGATTCAGTGATTTTATAAAAACAGCTAGGAAGCACAATTTAGCAGTGGGTTGCAGAGAAAAAGAAAAATGCTGGCAAAAAATTCCATTTGAGTGATTAAACAGCTCTTCATTTTCTGGCTTTATTGTTATGCTAACAAATTTGTTCTCTGAAAAGTGTCCACAAAGCCAAGTCTCTGATTAACACCTTTGTAGGGATGGTTTTTCACCTATTACTAAATTAAACTTGCTTCATTGGAAAGGCAGCAAGATGCATCCTCATTTCAATGTCTACTGAAATAATACAGGTTGACACCAGGAAACATTAACGCCACTGCATCCTTGCTGCTTTCTCATGTGGAAGTCTGTTTAATGTGAAAACAAGGTGATATCTAATTAGCACACAGGTAAGGAATTAAGAAAATCTTTATTTAAGGGTGAAGATGTTTCTCACAAAATCGTTGCCCCAATGCATCATTGAAATTCAAGCTGGAAAGATGATTTTAATATATCACTTGTACATTTTGTATTGCTCTTCTGGTGACAATGTAGTTTGTTTTGGTCAATTACCATTTTAATAATAGGGTAAAGAAAATGAAGTGGATTTTTGAAAGAAAACAATACTGTCAATATACTATTAAAACAAATTAAAATGGTAAAAGTTATTGTACTTTAAGTAAAAATAAAAGAGCCAAAATATCAATCCCAGTTTTGGATTACTTTAATTAACAAAAAAAATGCATATAGCAGAGGATAGTTTCAATCTGCCTACCTCTGGCTTATGGGCCCAGCATGCTTCCATTGCAGTACTCTGCTGCACATGTAAGTGCAAGAGATCCTGAAGCACTCACTCATCATGGGAAAGTACCAATGTGTTTTTTCGTTGGTTGATGGAAGAAACATCTTACAAAAACTCTCCAGATTATTGACTTTTTAAAGTTTTTCTAGGAAACGTTTTAGATGAATGCTTATTAGCCTTTGTCAGTAGGAACTTTTGCAAAGTGTCTCTGTGGCGCAATCAGTTAGTATGTATGGCTATTAACCAAAAGGTTGGTGGTTCAATCCCACCCAGGGACATAATTGACCTTGTTATCAGATTTTGGTGATCTTTAAGTAGACAAGTAAAATTTCATACCCCCTGTTATGGTGTAGGGTACCTGGCCTTCTCTGATGTAATCAGAGTTAGATTTGATTCAGTGATTTTATAAAAACATCTAGGAAGCACAATTTAGCAGTGGGTTGCAGAGAAAAAGAAATATGCTGGCAAAAAAATCAAATTGCGTGATTAAACAGCTCTTCATTTTCTAGCTTTATTTTTATGCTAACAAATTTGTTCTCTGAAAAGTGTCCACAAAGCCAAGTCTCTGATTAACACCTTTGTAGGGATGGTTTTTCACCTATTACTAAATTAAACTTGCTTCATTGGAAAGGCAGCAAGATGCATCCTCATTTCAATGTCTACTGAAATAATACAGGTTGACACCAGGAAACATTAACGCCACTGCTTCCTTGCTGCTTTCTCATGTGGAAGTCTGTTTAATGTGAAAACAAGGTGATATCTAATTAGCACACAGGTAAGGAATTAAGAAAATCTTTATTTAAGGGTGAAGATGTTTCTCACAAAATCGTTGCCCCAATGCATCATTGAAATTCAAGCTGGAAAGATGATTTTAATATATCACTTGTACATTTTGTATTGCTCTTCTGGTGACAATGTAGTTTGTTTTTGTCAATTACCATTTTAATAATAGGGTAAAGAAAATTAAGTGGATTTTTGAAAGAAAACAATACTGTCAATATACTATTAAAACAAATTAAAATGGTAAAAGTTATTGTACTTTAAGTAAAAATAAAAGAGCAAAAATATCAATCCCAGTTTTGGATTACTTTAATTAACAAAAAAAATGCATATAGCAAAGGATAGTTTCAATCTGCCTATCTCTGGGTTATGGGCCCAGCATGCTTCCATTGCAGTACTCTGCTGCACATGTAAGTGCAAGAGATCCTGAAGCACTCACTCATCATGGGAAAGTACCAATGTGTTTCTTCATTGGTTGATGGAAGAAACATCTTACAAAAACTCTCCAGATTATTGACTTTTTAAAGTTTTTCTAGGAAACGTTCTTGATGAATGCTTATTAGCCTTTGTCAGTATGTACTTTTTGCAAAGTGTCTCTGTGGTGCAATTGGTTAGTGTGTAAGGTTATTAACCAAAAGGTTGGTGGTTCAATCCCACCCAGGAACGTAATTGACCTTGTGATCAGATTTTGGTGATATTTAAGTAGACAAGTCAAAATTTCAAACCCCCTCTTATTGTGTAGGGTACCTGGCCTTCTCTGATGTAATCAGAGTTAGATTTGATTCAGTGATTTTATAAAAAACAGCTAGGAAGCACAATTTAGCAGTGGGTTGCAGAGAAAAAAAATATGCTGGCAAAAAAATCAAATTGCGTGATTAAACAGCTCTTCATTTTCTGGCTTTATTTTTATGCTAACAAATTTGTTCTCTGAAAAGTGTCCACAAAGCCAAGTCTCTGATTAACACCTTTGTAGGGATGGTTTTTCACCTATTACTAAATTAAACTTGCTTCATTGGAAAGGCAGCAAGATGCATCCTCATTTCAATGTCTACTGAAATAATACAGGTTGACACCAGGAAACATTAACGCCACTGCATCCTTGCTGCTTTCTCATGTGGAAGTCTGTTTAATGTGAAAACAAGATGATATCTAATTAGCACACAGGTAAGGAATTAAGAAAATCTTTATTTAAGGGTGAAGATGTTTCTCACAAAATCGTTGCCCCAATGCATCATTGAAATTCAAGCTGGAAAGATGATTTTAATATATCACTTGTACATTTTGTATTGCTCTTCTGGTGACAATGTAGTTAGTTTTTGTCAATTACCATTTTAATAATAAGGTAAAGAAAATTAAGTGGATTTTTGAAAGAAAACAATACTGTCAATATACTATTAAAACAAATTAAAATGGTAAAAGTTATTGTACTTTAAGTAAAAATAAAAGAGCCAAAATATCAATCCCAGTTTTGGATTACTTTAATTAACAAAAAAAAAAGCATACAGCAGAGGATAGTTTCAATCTGCCTACCTCTGGGTTATGAGCCCAGCATGCTTCCATTGCTGTACTCTGCTGCACATGTAAGTGCAAGAGATCCTGAAGCACTCACTCATCATGGGAAAGTACCAATGTGTTTCTTCGTTGGTTGATGGAAGAAACATCTTACAAAAACTCTCCAGATTATTGACTTTTTAAAGTTTTTCTAGGAAACGTTTTAGATGAATGCTTATTAGCCCTTGTCAGTATATACTTTCGCAATGTGTCTCTGTGGCGCAATCAGTTAGTGTGTATGGCTATTAACCAAAAGGTTGGTGGTTCAATCCCACCCAGGTACGTAATTGACATTGTTATCAGATTTTGGTGATCTTTAAGTAGACAAGTCAAAATTTCAAACCCCCTGTTATGGTGTAGGGTACCTGGCCTTCTCTGATGTAATCAGAGTTAGATTTGATTCAGTGATTTTATAAAAACAGATAGGAAGCACAATTTAGCAGTGGGTTGCAGAGAAAAAGAAATATGCTGGCAAAAAAATTCATTTGAGTGATTAAACAGCTCTTCATTTTCTGGCTTTATTTTTCTGCTAACAAATTTGTTCTCTGAAAAGTGTCCACAAAGCCAAGTCTCTGATTAACACCTTTGTAGGGATGGTTTTTCACCTATTACTAAATTAAACTTGCTTCATTGGAAAGGCAGCAAGATGCATCCTCATTTCAATGTCTACTGAAATAATACAGGTTGACACCAGGAAACATTAACGCCACTGCATCCTTGCTGCTTTCTCATGTGGAAGTCTGTTTAATGTGAAAACAGGGTGATATCTAATTAGCACACAGGTAAGGAATTAAGAAAATCTTTATTTAAGGGTGAAGATGTTTCTCACAAAATCGTTGCCCCAATGCATCATTGAAATTCAAGCTGGAAAGATGATTTTAATATATCACTTGTACATTTTGTATTGCTCTTCTGGTGACAATGTAGTTTGTTTTTGTCAATTACCATTTTAATAATAGGGTAAAGAAAATGAAGTGGATTTTTGAAAGAAAACAATACTGTCAATATACTATTAAAACAAAATAAATGGTAAAAGTTATTGTACTTTAAGTAAAAATAAAAGAGCCAAAATATCAATCCCAGTTTTGGATTACTTTAATTAACAAAAAAAAATGCATATAGCAGAGGATAGTTTCAATCTGCCTACCTCTGGGTTATGGGCCCAGCATGCTTCCATTGCAGTACTCTGCTGCACATGTAAGTGCAAGAGATCCTGAAGCACTCACTCATCATGGGAAAGTACCAATGTGTTTCTTCGTTGGTTGATAGAAGAAACATCTTACAAAAACTCTCCAGATTATTGACTTTTTTAAGTTTTTCTAGGAAACGTTTTAGATGAATGCTTATTAGCATTTGTCAGTATGTACTTTTGCAAAGTGTCTCTGTGGCGCAATCAGTTAGTGTGTAAGGCTATTAACCAAAAGGTTGGTGGTTCAATCCCACCCAGGGACGTAATTGACCTTGTTATCAGATTTTGGTGATCTTTAAGTAGACAAGTCAAATTTCATACCCCCTGTTATGGTGTAGGGTACCTGGCCTTCTCTGATGTAATCAGAGTTAGATTTGATTCAGTAATTTTATAAAAACATCTAGGAAGCACAATTTAGCAGTAAGTTGCAGAGAAAAAGAAATATGCTGGCAAAAAAATCAAATTGCGTGATTAAACAGCTCTTCATTTTCTGGCTTTATTTTTATGCTAACAAATTTGTTCTCTGAAAAGTGTCCACAAAGCCAAGTCTCTGATTAACACCTTTGTAGGGATGGTTTTTCACCTATTACTAAATTAAACTTGCTTCATTGGAAAGGCAGCAAGATGCATCCTCATTTCAATGTCTACTGAAATAATACAGGTTGACACCAGGAAACATTAACGCCACTGCATCCTTGCTGCTTTCTCATGTGGAAGTCTGTTTAATGTGAAAACAAGGTGATATCTAATTAGCACACAGGTAAGGAATTAAGAAAATCTTTATTTAAGGGTGAAGATGTTTCTCACAAAATCGTTGCCCCAATGCATCATTGAAATTCAAGCTGGAAAGATGATTTTAATATATCACTTGTACATTTTGTATTGCTCTTCTGGTGACAATGTAGTTAGTTTTTGTCAATTACCATTTTAATAATAGGGTAAAGAAAATTAAGTGGATTTTTGAAAGAAAACAATACTGTCAATATACTATTAAAACAAATTAAAATGGTAAAAGTTATTGTACTTTAAGTAAAAATAAAAGAGCCAAAATATCAATCCCAGTTTTGGATTACTTTAATTGACAAAAAAAAAAAAGCATACAGCAGAGGATAGTTTCAATCTGCCTACCTCTGGGTTATGAGCCCAGCATGCTTCCATTGCTGTACTCTGCTGCACATGTAAGTGCAAGAGATCCTGAAGCACTCACTCATCATGGGAAAGTACCAATGTGTTTCTTCGTTGGTTGATGGAAGAAACATCTTACAAAAACTCTCCAGATTATTGACTTTTTAAAGTTTTTCTAGGAAACGTTTTAGATGAATGCTTATTAGCCCTTGTCAGTATATACTTTCGCAATGTGTCTCTGTGGCGCAATCAGTTAGTGTGTACGGCTATTAACCAAAAGGTTGGTGGTTCAATCCCACCCAGGTACGTAATTGACCTTGTTATCAGATTTTGGTGATCTTTAAGTAGACAAGTCAAAATTTCAAACCCCCTGTTATGGTGTAGGGTACCTGGCCTTCTCTGATGTAATCAGAGTTAGATTTGATTCACTGATTTTATAAAAACAGCTAGGAAGCACAATTTAGCAGTGGGTTGCAGAGAAAAAGAAATATGCTGGCAAAAAAATCCATTTGAGTGATTAAACAGCTCTTCATTTTCTGGCTTTATTTTTATGCTAACAAATTTGTTCTCTGAAAAGTGTCCACAAAGCCAAGTCTCTGATTAACACCTTTGTAGGGATGGTTTTTCACCTATTACTAAATTAAACTTGCTTCATTGGAAAGGCAGCAAGATGCATCCTCATTTCAATGTCTACTGAAATAATACAGGTTGACACCAGGAAACATTAACGCCACTGCATCCTTGCTGCTTTCTCATGTGGAAGTCTGTTTAATGTGAAAACAAGGTGATATCTAATTAGCACACAGGTAAGGAATTAAGAAAATCTTTATTTAAGGGTGAAGATGTTTCTCACAAAATCGTTGCCCCAATGCATCATTGAAATTCAAGCTGGAAAGATGATTTTAATATATCACTTGTACATTTTGTATTGCTCTTCTGGTGACAATGTAGTTAGTTTTTGTCAATTACCATTTTAATAATAGGGTAAAGAAAATTAAGTGGATTTTTGAAAGAAAACAATACTGTCAATATACTATTAAAACAAATTAAAATGGTAAAAGTTATTGTACTTTAAGTAAAAATAAAAGAGCCAAAATATCAATCCCAGTTTTGGATTACTTTAATTAACAAAACAAAATGCATATAGCAGAGGATAGTTTCAATCTGCCTACCTCTGGGTTATGGGCCCAGCATGCTTCCATTGCAGTACTCTGCTGCACATGTAAGTGCAAGAGATCTTGAAGCACTCACTCATCATGGGAAAGTACCAATGTGTTTCTTTGTTGGTTGATGGAAGAAACATCTTACAAAAACTCTCCAGATTATTGACTTTTTAAAGTTTTTCTAGGAAACGTTTTAGATGAATGCTTATTAGCCTTTGTCAGTAGGAACTTTTGCAAAGTGTCTCTGTGGCGCAATCAGTTAGTATGTATGGCTATTAACCAAAAGGTTGGTGGTTCAATCCCACCCAGGTACCTAATTGACCTTGTTATCAGATTTTGGTGATCTTTAAGTAGACAAGTCAAATTTCATACCCCCTGTTATGGTGTAGGGTACCTGGCCTTCTCTGATGTAATCAGAGTTAGATTTGATTCAGTGATTTTATAAAAACACCTAGGAAGCACAATTTAGCAGTGGGTTGCAGAGAAAAAGAAATATGCTGGCAAAAAAATCAAATTGCGTGATTAAACAGCTCTTCATTTTCTGGCTTTATTTTTATGCTAACAAATTTGTTCTCTGAAAAGTGTCCACAAAGCCAAGTCTCTGATTAACACCTTTGTAGGGATGGTTTTTCACCTATTACTAAATTAAACTTGCTTCATTGGAAAGGCAGCAAGATGCATCCTCATTTCAATGTCTACTGAAATAATACAGGTTGACACCAGGAAACATTAACGCCACTGCATCCTTGCTGCTTTCTCATGTGGAAGTCTGTTTAATGTGAAAACAAGGTGATATCTAATTAGCACACAGGTAAGAAATTACGAAAATCTTTATTTAAGGGTGAAGATGTTTCTCACAAAATCGTTGCCCCAATGCATCATTGAAATTCAAGCTGGAAAGATGATTTTAATATATCACTTGTACATTTGTATTGCTCTTCTGGTGACAATGTAGTTTGTTTTTGTCAATTACCATTTTAATAATAGGGTAAAGAAAATGAAGTGGATTTTTGAAAGAAAACAATACTGTCAATATACTATTAAAACAAAATAAATGGTAAAAGTTATTGTACTTTAAGTAAAAATAAAAGAGCCAAAATATCAATCCCAGTTTTGGATTACTTTAATTAACAAAAAAAAATGCATATAGCAGAGGATAGTTTCAATCTGCCTACCTCTGGGTTATGAGCCCAGCATGCTTCCATTGCTGTACTCTGCTGCACATGTAAGTGCAAGAGATCCTGAAGCACTCACTCATCATGGGAAAGTACCAATGTGTTTCTTCGTTGGTTGATAGAAGAAACATCTTACAAAAACTCTCCAGATTATTGACTTTTTTAAGTTTTTCTAGGAAACGTTTTAGATGAATGCTTATTAGCATTTGTCAGTATGTACTTTTGCAAAGTGTCTCTGTGGCGCAATCAGTTAGTGTGTAAGGCTATTAACCAAAAGGTTGGTGGTTCAATCCCACCCAGGGACGTAATTGACCTTGTTATCAGACTTTGGTGATCTTTAAGTAGACAAGTCAAATTTCATACCCCCTGTTATGGTGTAGGGTACCTGGCCTTCTCTGATGTAATCAGAGTTAGATTTGATTCAGTGATTTTATAAAAACAGCTAGGAAGCACAATTTAGCAGTGGGTTGCAGAGAAAAAGAAAAATGCTGGCAAAAAATTCCATTTGAGTGATTAAACAGCTCTTCATTTTCTGGCTTTATTGTTATGCTAACAAATTTGTTCTCTGAAAAGTGTCCACAAAGCCAAGTCTCTGATTAACACCTTTGTAGGGATGGTTTTTCACCTATTACTAAATTAAACTTGCTTCATTGGAAAGGCAGCAAGATGCATCCTCATTTCAATGTCTACTGAAATAATACAGGTTGACACCAGGAAACATTAACGCCACTGCATCCTTGCTGCTTTCTCATGTGGAAGTCTGTTTAATGTGAAAACAAGGTGATATCTAATTAGCACACAGGTAAGGAATTAAGAAAATCTTTATTTAAGGGTGAAGATGTTTCTCACAAAATCGTTGCCCCAATGCATCATTGAAATTCAAGCTGGAAAGATGATTTTAATATATCACTTGTACATTTTGTATTGCTCTTCTGGTGACAATGTAGTTTGTTTTGGTCAATTACCATTTTAATAATAGGGTAAAGAAAATGAAGTGGATTTTTGAAAGAAAACAATACTGTCAATATACTATTAAAACAAATTAAAATGGTAAAAGTTATTGTACTTTAAGTAAAAATAAAAGAGCCAAAATATCAATCCCAGTTTTGGATTACTTTAATTAACAAAAAAAATGCATATAGCAGAGGATAGTTTCAATCTGCCTACCTCTGGCTTATGGGCCCAGCATGCTTCCATTGCAGTACTCTGCTGCACATGTAAGTGCAAGAGATCCTGAAGCACTCACTCATCATGGGAAAGTACCAATGTGTTTTTTCGTTGGTTGATGGAAGAAACATCTTACAAAAACTCTCCAGATTATTGACTTTTTAAAGTTTTTCTA
The DNA here is from genome assembly GCF_028390025.1 of Pseudophryne corroboree. NCBI lineage: Eukaryota > Metazoa > Chordata > Amphibia > Anura > Myobatrachidae > Pseudophryne > Pseudophryne corroboree. Next base: position 624,484 of record NW_026968477.1, on the reverse strand, counting down.
GGAAACGTTTTAGATGAATGCTTATTAGCCTTTGTCAGTAGGAACTTTTGCAAAGTGTCTCTGTGGCGCAATCAGTTAGTATGTATGGCTATTAACCAAAAGGTTGGTGGTTCAATCCCACCCAGGGACATAATTGACCTTGTTATCAGATTTTGGTGATCTTTAAGTAGACAAGTAAAATTTCATACCCCCTGTTATGGTGTAGGGTACCTGGCCTTCTCTGATGTAATCAGAGTTAGATTTGATTCAGTGATTTTATAAAAACATCTAGGAAGCACAATTTAGCAGTGGGTTGCAGAGAAAAAGAAATATGCTGGCAAAAAAATCAAATTGCGTGATTAAACAGCTCTTCATTTTCTAGCTTTATTTTTATGCTAACAAATTTGTTCTCTGAAAAGTGTCCACAAAGCCAAGTCTCTGATTAACACCTTTGTAGGGATGGTTTTTCACCTATTACTAAATTAAACTTGCTTCATTGGAAAGGCAGCAAGATGCATCCTCATTTCAATGTCTACTGAAATAATACAGGTTGACACCAGGAAACATTAACGCCACTGCTTCCTTGCTGCTTTCTCATGTGGAAGTCTGTTTAATGTGAAAACAAGGTGATATCTAATTAGCACACAGGTAAGGAATTAAGAAAATCTTTATTTAAGGGTGAAGATGTTTCTCACAAAATCGTTGCCCCAATGCATCATTGAAATTCAAGCTGGAAAGATGATTTTAATATATCACTTGTACATTTTGTATTGCTCTTCTGGTGACAATGTAGTTTGTTTTTGTCAATTACCATTTTAATAATAGGGTAAAGAAAATTAAGTGGATTTTTGAAAGAAAACAATACTGTCAATATACTATTAAAACAAATTAAAATGGTAAAAGTTATTGTACTTTAAGTAAAAATAAAAGAGCAAAAATATCAATCCCAGTTTTGGATTACTTTAATTAACAAAAAAAATGCATATAGCAAAGGATAGTTTCAATCTGCCTATCTCTGGGTTATGGGCCCAGCATGCTTCCATTGCAGTACTCTGCTGCACATGTAAGTGCAAGAGATCCTGAAGCACTCACTCATCATGGGAAAGTACCAATGTGTTTCTTCATTGGTTGATGGAAGAAACATCTTACAAAAACTCTCCAGATTATTGACTTTTTAAAGTTTTTCTAGGAAACGTTCTTGATGAATGCTTATTAGCCTTTGTCAGTATGTACTTTTTGCAAAGTGTCTCTGTGGTGCAATTGGTTAGTGTGTAAGGTTATTAACCAAAAGGTTGGTGGTTCAATCCCACCCAGGAACGTAATTGACCTTGTGATCAGATTTTGGTGATATTTAAGTAGACAAGTCAAAATTTCAAACCCCCTCTTATTGTGTAGGGTACCTGGCCTTCTCTGATGTAATCAGAGTTAGATTTGATTCAGTGATTTTATAAAAAACAGCTAGGAAGCACAATTTAGCAGTGGGTTGCAGAGAAAAAAAATATGCTGGCAAAAAAATCAAATTGCGTGATTAAACAGCTCTTCATTTTCTGGCTTTATTTTTATGCTAACAAATTTGTTCTCTGAAAAGTGTCCACAAAGCCAAGTCTCTGATTAACACCTTTGTAGGGATGGTTTTTCACCTATTACTAAATTAAACTTGCTTCATTGGAAAGGCAGCAAGATGCATCCTCATTTCAATGTCTACTGAAATAATACAGGTTGACACCAGGAAACATTAACGCCACTGCATCCTTGCTGCTTTCTCATGTGGAAGTCTGTTTAATGTGAAAACAAGATGATATCTAATTAGCACACAGGTAAGGAATTAAGAAAATCTTTATTTAAGGGTGAAGATGTTTCTCACAAAATCGTTGCCCCAATGCATCATTGAAATTCAAGCTGGAAAGATGATTTTAATATATCACTTGTACATTTTGTATTGCTCTTCTGGTGACAATGTAGTTAGTTTTTGTCAATTACCATTTTAATAATAAGGTAAAGAAAATTAAGTGGATTTTTGAAAGAAAACAATACTGTCAATATACTATTAAAACAAATTAAAATGGTAAAAGTTATTGTACTTTAAGTAAAAATAAAAGAGCCAAAATATCAATCCCAGTTTTGGATTACTTTAATTAACAAAAAAAAAAGCATACAGCAGAGGATAGTTTCAATCTGCCTACCTCTGGGTTATGAGCCCAGCATGCTTCCATTGCTGTACTCTGCTGCACATGTAAGTGCAAGAGATCCTGAAGCACTCACTCATCATGGGAAAGTACCAATGTGTTTCTTCGTTGGTTGATGGAAGAAACATCTTACAAAAACTCTCCAGATTATTGACTTTTTAAAGTTTTTCTAGGAAACGTTTTAGATGAATGCTTATTAGCCCTTGTCAGTATATACTTTCGCAATGTGTCTCTGTGGCGCAATCAGTTAGTGTGTACGGCTATTAACCAAAAGGTTGGTGGTTCAATCCCACCCAGGTACGTAATTGACATTGTTATCAGATTTTGGTGATCTTTAAGTAGACAAGTCAAAATTTCAAACCCCCTGTTATGGTGTAGGGTACCTGGCCTTCTCTGATGTAATCAGAGTTAGATTTGATTCAGTGATTTTATAAAAACAGATAGGAAGCACAATTTAGCAGTGGGTTGCAGAGAAAAAGAAATATGCTGGCAAAAAAATTCATTTGAGTGATTAAACAGCTCTTCATTTTCTGGCTTTATTTTTCTGCTAACAAATTTGTTCTCTGAAAAGTGTCCACAAAGCCAAGTCTCTGATTAACACCTTTGTAGGGATGGTTTTTCACCTATTACTAAATTAAACTTGCTTCATTGGAAAGGCAGCAAGATGCATCCTCATTTCAATGTCTACTGAAATAATACAGGTTGACACCAGGAAACATTAACGCCACTGCATCCTTGCTGCTTTCTCATGTGGAAGTCTGTTTAATGTGAAAACAGGGTGATATCTAATTAGCACACAGGTAAGGAATTAAGAAAATCTTTATTTAAGGGTGAAGATGTTTCTCACAAAATCGTTGCCCCAATGCATCATTGAAATTCAAGCTGGAAAGATGATTTTAATATATCACTTGTACATTTTGTATTGCTCTTCTGGTGACAATGTAGTTTGTTTTTGTCAATTACCATTTTAATAATAGGGTAAAGAAAATGAAGTGGATTTTTGAAAGAAAACAATACTGTCAATATACTATTAAAACAAAATAAATGGTAAAAGTTATTGTACTTTAAGTAAAAATAAAAGAGCCAAAATATCAATCCCAGTTTTGGATTACTTTAATTAACAAAAAAAAATGCATATAGCAGAGGATAGTTTCAATCTGCCTACCTCTGGGTTATGGGCCCAGCATGCTTCCATTGCAGTACTCTGCTGCACATGTAAGTGCAAGAGATCCTGAAGCACTCACTCATCATGGGAAAGTACCAATGTGTTTCTTCGTTGGTTGATAGAAGAAACATCTTACAAAAACTCTCCAGATTATTGACTTTTTTAAGTTTTTCTAGGAAACGTTTTAGATGAATGCTTATTAGCATTTGTCAGTATGTACTTTTGCAAAGTGTCTCTGTGGCGCAATCAGTTAGTGTGTAAGGCTATTAACCAAAAGGTTGGTGGTTCAATCCCACCCAGGGACGTAATTGACCTTGTTATCAGATTTTGGTGATCTTTAAGTAGACAAGTCAAATTTCATACCCCCTGTTATGGTGTAGGGTACCTGGCCTTCTCTGATGTAATCAGAGTTAGATTTGATTCAGTAATTTTATAAAAACATCTAGGAAGCACAATTTAGCAGTAAGTTGCAGAGAAAAAGAAATATGCTGGCAAAAAAATCAAATTGCGTGATTAAACAGCTCTTCATTTTCTGGCTTTATTTTTATGCTAACAAATTTGTTCTCTGAAAAGTGTCCACAAAGCCAAGTCTCTGATTAACACCTTTGTAGGGATGGTTTTTCACCTATTACTAAATTAAACTTGCTTCATTGGAAAGGCAGCAAGATGCATCCTCATTTCAATGTCTACTGAAATAATACAGGTTGACACCAGGAAACATTAACGCCACTGCATCCTTGCTGCTTTCTCATGTGGAAGTCTGTTTAATGTGAAAACAAGGTGATATCTAATTAGCACACAGGTAAGGAATTAAGAAAATCTTTATTTAAGGGTGAAGATGTTTCTCACAAAATCGTTGCCCCAATGCATCATTGAAATTCAAGCTGGAAAGATGATTTTAATATATCACTTGTACATTTTGTATTGCTCTTCTGGTGACAATGTAGTTAGTTTTTGTCAATTACCATTTTAATAATAGGGTAAAGAAAATTAAGTGGATTTTTGAAAGAAAACAATACTGTCAATATACTATTAAAACAAATTAAAATGGTAAAAGTTATTGTACTTTAAGTAAAAATAAAAGAGCCAAAATATCAATCCCAGTTTTGGATTACTTTAATTGACAAAAAAAAAAAAGCATACAGCAGAGGATAGTTTCAATCTGCCTACCTCTGGGTTATGAGCCCAGCATGCTTCCATTGCTGTACTCTGCTGCACATGTAAGTGCAAGAGATCCTGAAGCACTCACTCATCATGGGAAAGTACCAATGTGTTTCTTCGTTGGTTGATGGAAGAAACATCTTACAAAAACTCTCCAGATTATTGACTTTTTAAAGTTTTTCTAGGAAACGTTTTAGATGAATGCTTATTAGCCCTTGTCAGTATATACTTTCGCAATGTGTCTCTGTGGCGCAATCAGTTAGTGTGTACGGCTATTAACCAAAAGGTTGGTGGTTCAATCCCACCCAGGTACGTAATTGACCTTGTTATCAGATTTTGGTGATCTTTAAGTAGACAAGTCAAAATTTCAAACCCCCTGTTATGGTGTAGGGTACCTGGCCTTCTCTGATGTAATCAGAGTTAGATTTGATTCACTGATTTTATAAAAACAGCTAGGAAGCACAATTTAGCAGTGGGTTGCAGAGAAAAAGAAATATGCTGGCAAAAAAATCCATTTGAGTGATTAAACAGCTCTTCATTTTCTGGCTTTATTTTTATGCTAACAAATTTGTTCTCTGAAAAGTGTCCACAAAGCCAAGTCTCTGATTAACACCTTTGTAGGGATGGTTTTTCACCTATTACTAAATTAAACTTGCTTCATTGGAAAGGCAGCAAGATGCATCCTCATTTCAATGTCTACTGAAATAATACAGGTTGACACCAGGAAACATTAACGCCACTGCATCCTTGCTGCTTTCTCATGTGGAAGTCTGTTTAATGTGAAAACAAGGTGATATCTAATTAGCACACAGGTAAGGAATTAAGAAAATCTTTATTTAAGGGTGAAGATGTTTCTCACAAAATCGTTGCCCCAATGCATCATTGAAATTCAAGCTGGAAAGATGATTTTAATATATCACTTGTACATTTTGTATTGCTCTTCTGGTGACAATGTAGTTAGTTTTTGTCAATTACCATTTTAATAATAGGGTAAAGAAAATTAAGTGGATTTTTGAAAGAAAACAATACTGTCAATATACTATTAAAACAAATTAAAATGGTAAAAGTTATTGTACTTTAAGTAAAAATAAAAGAGCCAAAATATCAATCCCAGTTTTGGATTACTTTAATTAACAAAACAAAATGCATATAGCAGAGGATAGTTTCAATCTGCCTACCTCTGGGTTATGGGCCCAGCATGCTTCCATTGCAGTACTCTGCTGCACATGTAAGTGCAAGAGATCTTGAAGCACTCACTCATCATGGGAAAGTACCAATGTGTTTCTTTGTTGGTTGATGGAAGAAACATCTTACAAAAACTCTCCAGATTATTGACTTTTTAAAGTTTTTCTAGGAAACGTTTTAGATGAATGCTTATTAGCCTTTGTCAGTAGGAACTTTTGCAAAGTGTCTCTGTGGCGCAATCAGTTAGTATGTATGGCTATTAACCAAAAGGTTGGTGGTTCAATCCCACCCAGGTACCTAATTGACCTTGTTATCAGATTTTGGTGATCTTTAAGTAGACAAGTCAAATTTCATACCCCCTGTTATGGTGTAGGGTACCTGGCCTTCTCTGATGTAATCAGAGTTAGATTTGATTCAGTGATTTTATAAAAACACCTAGGAAGCACAATTTAGCAGTGGGTTGCAGAGAAAAAGAAATATGCTGGCAAAAAAATCAAATTGCGTGATTAAACAGCTCTTCATTTTCTGGCTTTATTTTTATGCTAACAAATTTGTTCTCTGAAAAGTGTCCACAAAGCCAAGTCTCTGATTAACACCTTTGTAGGGATGGTTTTTCACCTATTACTAAATTAAACTTGCTTCATTGGAAAGGCAGCAAGATGCATCCTCATTTCAATGTCTACTGAAATAATACAGGTTGACACCAGGAAACATTAACGCCACTGCATCCTTGCTGCTTTCTCATGTGGAAGTCTGTTTAATGTGAAAACAAGGTGATATCTAATTAGCACACAGGTAAGAAATTACGAAAATCTTTATTTAAGGGTGAAGATGTTTCTCACAAAATCGTTGCCCCAATGCATCATTGAAATTCAAGCTGGAAAGATGATTTTAATATATCACTTGTACATTTGTATTGCTCTTCTGGTGACAATGTAGTTTGTTTTTGTCAATTACCATTTTAATAATAGGGTAAAGAAAATGAAGTGGATTTTTGAAAGAAAACAATACTGTCAATATACTATTAAAACAAAATAAATGGTAAAAGTTATTGTACTTTAAGTAAAAATAAAAGAGCCAAAATATCAATCCCAGTTTTGGATTACTTTAATTAACAAAAAAAAATGCATATAGCAGAGGATAGTTTCAATCTGCCTACCTCTGGGTTATGAGCCCAGCATGCTTCCATTGCTGTACTCTGCTGCACATGTAAGTGCAAGAGATCCTGAAGCACTCACTCATCATGGGAAAGTACCAATGTGTTTCTTCGTTGGTTGATAGAAGAAACATCTTACAAAAACTCTCCAGATTATTGACTTTTTTAAGTTTTTCTAGGAAACGTTTTAGATGAATGCTTATTAGCATTTGTCAGTATGTACTTTTGCAAAGTGTCTCTGTGGCGCAATCAGTTAGTGTGTAAGGCTATTAACCAAAAGGTTGGTGGTTCAATCCCACCCAGGGACGTAATTGACCTTGTTATCAGACTTTGGTGATCTTTAAGTAGACAAGTCAAATTTCATACCCCCTGTTATGGTGTAGGGTACCTGTCCTTCTCTGATGTAATCAGAGTTAGATTTGATTCAGTGATTTTATAAAAACAGCTAGGAAGCACAATTTAGCAGTGGGTTGCAGAGAAAAAGAAAAATGCTGGCAAAAAATTCCATTTGAGTGATTAAACAGCTCTTCATTTTCTGGCTTTATTGTTATGCTAACAAATTTGTTCTCTGAAAAGTGTCCACAAAGCCAAGTCTCTGATTAACACCTTTGTAGGGATGGTTTTTCACCTATTACTAAATTAAACTTGCTTCATTGGAAAGGCAGCAAGATGCATCCTCATTTCAATGTCTACTGAAATAATACAGGTTGACACCAGGAAACATTAACGCCACTGCATCCTTGCTGCTTTCTCATGTGGAAGTCTGTTTAATGTGAAAACAAGGTGATATCTAATTAGCACACAGGTAAGGAATTAAGAAAATCTTTATTTAAGGGTGAAGATGTTTCTCACAAAATCGTTGCCCCAATGCATCATTGAAATTCAAGCTGGAAAGATGATTTTAATATATCACTTGTACATTTTGTATTGCTCTTCTGGTGACAATGTAGTTTGTTTTGGTCAATTACCATTTTAATAATAGGGTAAAGAAAATGAAGTGGATTTTTGAAAGAAAACAATACTGTCAATATACTATTAAAACAAATTAAAATGGTAAAAGTTATTGTACTTTAAGTAAAAATAAAAGAGCCAAAATATCAATCCCAGTTTTGGATTACTTTAATTAACAAAAAAAATGCATATAGCAGAGGATAGTTTCAATCTGCCTACCTCTGGCTTATGGGCCCAGCATGCTTCCATTGCAGTACTCTGCTGCACATGTAAGTGCAAGAGATCCTGAAGCACTCACTCATCATGGGAAAGTACCAATGTGTTTTTTCGTTGGTTGATGGAAGAAACATCTTACAAAAACTCTCCAGATTATTGACTTTTTAAAGTTTTTCTAGGAAACGTTTTAGATGAATGCTTATTAGCCTTTGTCAGTAGGAACTTTTGCAAAGTGTCTCTGTGGCGCAATCAGTTAGTATGTATGGCTATTAACCAAAAGGTTGGTGGTTCAATCCCACCCAGGGACATAATTGACCTTGTTATCAGATTTTGGTGATCTTTAAGTAGACAAGTAAAATTTCATACCCCCTGTTATGGTGTAGGGTACCTGGCCTTCTCTGATGTAATCAGAGTTAGATTTGATTCAGTGATTTTATAAAAACATCTAGGAAGCACAATTTAGCAGTGGGTTGCAGAGAAAAAGAAATATGCTGGCAAAAAAATCAAATTGCGTGATTAAACAGCTCTTCATTTTCTAGCTTTATTTTTATGCTAACAAATTTGTTCTCTGAAAAGTGTCCACAAAGCCAAGTCTCTGATTAACACCTTTGTAGGGATGGTTTTTCACCTATTACTAAATTAAACTTGCTTCATTGGAAAGGCAGCAAGATGCATCCTCATTTCAATGTCTACTGAAATAATACAGGTTGACACCAGGAAACATTAACGCCACTGCTTCCTTGCTGCTTTCTCATGTGGAAGTCTGTTTAATGTGAAAACAAGGTGATATCTAATTAGCACACAGGTAAGGAATTAAGAAAATCTTTATTTAAGGGTGAAGATGTTTCTCACAAAATCGTTGCCCCAATGCATCATTGAAATTCAAGCTGGAAAGATGATTTTAATATATCACTTGTACATTTTGTATTGCTCTTCTGGTGACAATGTAGTTAGTTTTTGTCAATTACCATTTTAATAATAGGGTAAAGAAAATTAAGTGGATTTTTGAAAGAAAACAATACTGTCAATATACTATTAAAACAAATTAAAATGGTAAAAGTTATTGTACTTTAAGTAAAAATAAAAGAGCCAAAATATCAATCCCAGTTTTGGATCACTTTAATTAACAAAAAAAAAAAGCATACAGCAGAGGATAGTTTCAATCTGCCTACCTCTGGGTTATGAGCCCAGCATGCTTCCATTGCTGTACTCTGCTGCACATGTAAGTGCAAGAGATCCTGAAGCACTCACTCATCATGGGAAAGTACCAATGTGTTTCTTCGTTGGTTGATGGAAGAAACATCTTACAAAAACTCTCCAGATTATTGACTTTTTAAAGTTTTTCTAGGAAACGTTTTAGATGAATGCTTATTAGCCCTTGTCAGTATATACTTTCGCAATGTGTCTCTGTGGCGCAATCAGTTAGTGTATACGGCTATTAACCAAAAGGTTGGTGGTTCAATCCCACCCAGGTACGTAATTGACCTTGTTATCAGATTTTGGTGATCTTTAAGTAGACAAGTCAAAATTTCAAACCCCCTGTTATGGTGTAGGGTACCTGGCCTTCTCTGATGTAATCAGAGTTAGATTTGATTCAGTGATTTTATAAAAACAGCTAGGAAGCACAATTTAGCATTGGGTTGCAGAGAAAAAGAAATATGCTGGCAAAAAAATCCATTTGAGTGATTAAACAGCTCTTCATTTTCTGGCTTTATTTTTATGCTAACAAATTTGTTCTCTGAAAAGTGTCCACAAAGCCAAGTCTCTGATTAACACCTTTGTAGGGATGGTTTTTCACCTATTACTAAATTAAACTTGCTTCATTGGAAAGGCAGCAAGATGCATCCTCATTTCAATGTCTACTGAAATAATACAGGTTGACACCAGGAAACATTAACGCCACTGCATCCTAATCACTCAAATGGATTTTTTTGCCAGCATATTTCTTTTTCTCTGCAACCCACTGCTAAATTGTGCTTCCTAGCTGTTTTTATAAAATCACTGAATCAAATCTAACTCTGATTACATCAGAGAAGGCCAGGTACCCTACACCATAACAGGGGGTTTGAAATTTTGACTTGTCTACTTAAAGATCACCAAAATCTGATAACAAGGTCAATTACGTACCTGGGTGGGATTGAACCACCAACCTTTTGGTTAATAGCCGTACACACTAACTGATTGCGCCACAGAGACACATTGTGAAAGTATATACTGACAAGGGCTAATAAGCATTCATCTAAAACGTTTCCTAGAAAAACTTTAAAAAGTCAATAATCTGTAGAGTTTTTGTAAGATGTTTCTTCCATCAACCAACGAAGAAACACATTGGTACTTTCCCATGATGAGTGAGTGCTTCAGGATCTCTTGCACTTACATGTGCAGCAGAGTACAGCAATGGAAGCATGCTGGGCCCATAACCCAGAGGTAGGCAGATTGAAACTATTCTCTGCTATATGCATTTTTTTGTTTGTTAATTAAAGTAATCCAAAACTGGGATTGATATTTTGGCTCTTTTATTTTTACTTAAAGTACAATAACTTTTACCATTTTAATTTGTTTTAATAGTATATTGACAGTATTGTTTTCTTTCAAAAATCCACTTAATTTTCTTTACCCTATTATTTAAATGGTAATTGACAAAAACAAACTACATTGTCACCAGAAGAGCAATTCAAAATGTACAAGTGATATATTAAAATCATCTTTCCAGCTTGAATTTCAATGATGCATTGGGGCAACGATTTTGTGAGAAACATCTTCACCCTTAAATAAAGATTTTCTTAATTCCTTACCTGTGTGCTAATTAGATATCACCTTGTTTTCATATTAAACAGACTTCCACATGAGAAAGCAGCAAGGATGCAGTGGCGTTAATGTTTCCTGGTGTCAACCTGTATTATTTCAGTAGACATTGAAATGAGGATGCATCTTGCTGCCTTTCCAATGAAGCAAGTTTAATTTAGTAAAAGGTGAAAAACCATCCCTACAAAGGTGTTAATCAGAGACTTGGCTTTGTGGACACTTTTCAGAGAACAAATTTGTTAGCATAAAAATAAAGCCAGAAAATGAAGAGCTGTTTAATAACGCAATTTGATTTTTTTGCCAGCATATTTCTTTTTCTTTGCAACCCACTGCTAAATTGTGCTTCCTAGATGTTTTTATAAAATCACTGAATCAAATCTAACTCTGATTACATCAGAGAAGGCCAGGTACCCTACACCATAACAGAGGGTATGAAATTTGACTTGTCTACTTAAAGATCACCAAAATCTGATAACAAGGTCAATTAGGTCCCTGGGTGGGATTGAACCACCAACCTTTTGGTTAATAGCCGTACACACTAACTGATTGCGCCACAGAGACACTTTGCAAAAGTTCATACTGACAAAGGCTAATAAGCATTCATCTAAAACGTTTCCTAGAAAAACTTTAAAAAGTCAATAATCTGGAGAGTTTTTGTAAGATGTTTCTTCCATCAACCAACGAAGAAACACATTGGTACTTTCCCATGATGAGTGAGTGCTTCAGGATCTCTTGCACTTACATGTGCAGCAGAGTACTGCAATGGAAGCATGCTGGGCCCATAAGCCAGAGGTAGGCAGATTGAAACTATCCTCTGCTATATGCATTTTTTTTTGTTAATTAAAGTAATCCAAAACTGGGATTGATATTTTGGCTCTTTTATTTTTACTTAAAGTACAATAACTTTTACCATTTTAATTTGTTTTAATAGTATATTGACAGTATTGTTTTCTTTCAGAAATCCACTTCATTTTCTTTACCCTATTATTAAAATGGTAATTGACAAAAACAAACTACATTGTCACCAGAAGAGCAATACAAAATGTACAAGTGATATATTAAAATCATCTTTCCAGCTTGAATTTCAATGATGCATTGGGGCAACGATTTTGTGGGAAACATCTTCACCCTTAAATAAAGATTTTCTTAATTCCTTACCTGTGTGCTAATTAGATATCACCTTGTTTTCACATTAAACAGACTTCCACATGAGAAAGCAGCAAGGATGCAGTGGCGTTAATGTTTCCTGGTGTCAACCTGTATTATTTCAGTAGACATTGAAATGAGGATGCATCTTGCTGCCTTTCCAATGAAGCAAGTTTAATTTAGTAATAGGTGAAAAACCATCCCTACAAAGGTGTTAATCAGAGACTTGGCTTTGTGGACACTTTTCAGAGAACAAATTTGTTAGCATAAAAATAAAGCCAGAAAATGAAGAGCTGTTTAATCACTCAAATGGATTTTTTTGCCAGCATATTTCTTTTTCTCTGCAACCCACTGCTAAATTGTGCTTCCTAGCTGTTTTTATAAAATCACTGAATCAAATCTAACTCTGATTACATCAGAGAAGGCCAGGTACCCTACACCATAACAGGGGGTTTGAAATTTTGACTTGTCTACTTAAAGATCACCAAAATCTGATAACAAGGTCAATTACGTACCTGGGTGGGATTGAACCACCAACCTTTTGGTTAATAGCCGTACACACTAACTGATTGCGCCACAGAGACACATTGCGAAAGTATATACTGACAAGGGCTAATAAGCATTCATCTAAAACGTTTCCTAGAAAAACTTTAAAAAGTCAATAATCTGGAGAGTTTTTGTAAGATGTTTCTTCCATCAACCAACGAAGAAACACATTGGTACTTTCCCATGATGAGTGAGTGCTTCAGGATCTCTTGCACTTACATGTGCAGCAGAGTACAGCAATGGAAGCATGCTGGGCTCATAACCCAGAGGTAAGCAGATTGAAACTATCCTCTGCTGTATGCTTTTTTTTTTGTTAATTAAAGTGATCCAAAACTGGGATTGATATTTTGGCTCTTTTATTTTTACTTAAAGTACAATAACTTTTACCATTTTAATTTGTTTTAATAGTATATTGGCAGTATTGTTTTCTTTCAAAAATCCACTTCATTTTCTTTACCCTATTATTAAAATGGTAATTGACAAAAACAAACTACATTGTCACCAGAAGAGCAATACAAAATGTACAAGTGATATATTAAAATCATCTTTCCAGCTTGAATTTCAATGATGCATTGGGGCAACGATTTTGTGAGAAACATCTTCACCCTTAAATAAAGATTTTCTTAATTCCTTACCTGTGTGCTAATTAGATATCACCTTGTTTTCACATTAAACAGACTTCCACATGAGAAAGCAGCAAGGATGCAGTGGCGTTAATGTTTCCTGGTGTCAACCTGTATTATTTCAGTAGACATTGAAATGAGGATGCATCTTGCTGCCTTTCCAAATGAAGCAAGTTTAATTTAGTAATAGGTGAAAAACCATCCCTACAAAGGTGTTAATCAGAGACTTGGCTTTGTGGACACTTTTCAGAGAACAAATTTGTTAGCATAAAAATAAAGCCAGAAAATGAAGAGCTGTTTAATCACTCAAATGGATTTTTTTGCCAGCATATTTCTTTTTCTCTGCAACCCACTGCTAAATTGTGCTTCCTAGCTGTTTTTATAAAATCACTGAATCAAATCTAACTCTGATTACATCAGAGAAGGCCAGGTACCCTACACCATAACAGGGGGTTTGAAATTTTGACTTGTCTACTTAAAGATCACCAAAATCTGATAACAAGGTCAATTACGTACCTGGGTGGGATTGAACCACCAACATTTTGGTTAATAGCCGTACACACTAACTGATTGCGCCACAGAGACACATTGCGAAAGTATATACTGACAAGGGCTAATAAGCATTCATCTAAAACGTTTCCTAGAAAAACTTTAAAAAGTCAATAATCTGGAGAGTTTTTGTAAGATGTTTCTTCCATCAACCAACGAAGAAACACATTGGTACTTTCCCATGATGAGTGAGTGCTTCAGGATCTCTTGCACTTACATGTGCAGCAGAGTACAGCAATGGAAGCATGCTGGGCTCATAACCCAGAGGTAGGCAGATTGAAACTATCCTCTGCTGTATGCTTTTTTTTTTGTTAATTAAAGTGATCCAAAACTGGGATTGATATTTTGGCTCTTTTATTTTTACTTAAAGTACAATAACTTTTACCATTTTAATTTGTTTTAATAGTATATTGACAGTATTGTTTTCTTTCAAAAATCCACTTCATTTTCTTTACCCTATTATTAAAATGGTAATTGACAAAAACAAACTACATTGTCACCAGAAGAGCAATACAAAATGTACAAGTGATATATTAAAATCATATTTCCAGCTTGAATTTCAATGATGCATTGGGGCAACGATTTTGTGAGAAACATCTTCATCCTTAAATATTTTCGTAATTTCTTACCTGTGTGCTAATTAGATATCACCTTGTTTTCACATTAAACAGACTTCCACATGAGAAAGCAGCAAGGATGCAGTGGCGTTAATGTTTCCTGGTGTCAACCTGTATTATTTCAGTAGACATTGAAATGAGGATGCATCTTGCTGCCTTTCCAATGAAGCAAGTTTAATTTAGTAATAGGTGAAAAACCATCCCTACAAAGGTGTTAATCAGAGACTTGGCTTTGTGGACACTTTTCAGAGAACAAATTTGTTAGCATAAAAATAAAGCCAGAAAATGAAGAGCTGTTTAATCACGCAATTTGATTTTTTTGCCAGCATATTTCTTTTTCTCTGCAACCCACTGCTATATTGTGCTTCCTAGATGTTTTTATAAAATCACTGAATCAAATCTAACTCTGATTAAATCAGAGAAGGCCAGGTACCCTACACCATAACAGGGGGTATGAAATTTGACTTGCCTACTTAAAGATCACCAAAATCTGATAACAATGTCAATTAGGTCTCTGGGTGGGATTGAACCACCAACCTTTTGGTTAATAGCCATACATACTAACTGATTGCGCCACAGAGACACTTTGCAAAAGTTTATACTGACAAAGGCTAATAAGCATTCATCTAAAACGTTTCCTAGAAAAACTTTAAAAAGTCAATAATCTGGAGAGTTTTTGTAAGATGTTTCTTCCATCAACCAACAAAGAAACACATTGGTACTTTCCCATGATGAGTGAGTGCTTCAGGATCTCTTGCACTTACATGTGCAGCAGAGTACTGCAATGGAAGCATGCTGGGCCCATAAGCCAGAGGTAGGCAGATTGAAACTATCCTCTGCTATATGCATTTTTTTTGTTAATTAAAGTAATCCAAAACTGGGATTGATATTTTGGCTCTTTTATTTTTACTTAAAGTACAATAACTTTTACAATTTTAATTTGTTTTAATAGTATATTGACAGTATTGTTTTCTTTCAGAAATCCACTTCATTTTCTTTACCCTATTATTAAAATAGTAATTGACAAAAACAAACTACATTGTCACCAGAAGAGCAATACAAAATGTACAAGTGATATATTAAAATCATCTTTCCAGCTTGAATTTCAATGATGCATTGGGGCAACGATTTTGTGAGAAACATCTTCACCCTTAAATAAAGATTTTCTTAATTCCTTACCTGTGTGCTAATTAGATATCACCTTGTTTTCACATTAAACAGACTTCCACATGAGAAAGCAGCTTAAACAGCTCTTCATTTTCTGGCTTTATTTTTATGCTAACAAATTTGTTCTCTGAAAAGTGTCCACAAAGCCAAGTCTCTGATTAACACCTTTGTAGGGATGGTTTTTCACCTATTACTAAATTAAACTTGCTTCATTGGAAAGGCAGCAAGATGCATCCTCATTTCAATGTCTACTGAAATAATACAGGTTGACACCAGGAAACATTAACGCCACTGCATCCTTGCTGCTTTCTCATGTGGAAGTCTGTTTAATGTGAAAACAAGGTGATATCTAATTAGCACACAGGTAAGGAATTAAGAAAATCTTTATTTAAGGGTGAAGATGTTTCTCACAAAATCGTTGCCCCAATGCATCATTGAAATTCAAGCTGGAAAGATGATTTTAATATATCACTTGTACATTTTGTATTGTGGTGACAATGTAGTTTGTTTTTGTCATTACCATTTTAATAATAGGGTAAAGAAAATGAAGTGGATTTTTGAAAGAA
Source organism: Pseudophryne corroboree (assembly GCF_028390025.1). Classification (NCBI taxonomy): domain Eukaryota; kingdom Metazoa; phylum Chordata; class Amphibia; order Anura; family Myobatrachidae; genus Pseudophryne; species Pseudophryne corroboree. The sequence continues at coordinate 608,466 of NW_026968477.1, read as the reverse complement.
AACAATACTGTCAATATACTATTAAAACAAAATAAATGGTAAAAGTTATTGTACTTTAAGTAAAAATAAAAGAGCCAAAATATCAATCCCAGTTTTGGATTACTTTAATTAACAAAAAAAAATGCATATAGCAGAGGATAGTTTCAATCTGCCTACCTCTGGCTTATGGGCCCAGCATGCTTCCATTGCAGTACTCTGCTGCACATGTAAGTGCAAGAGATCCTGAAGCACTCACTCATCATGGGAAAGTACCAATGTGTTTCTTCGTTGGTTGATGGAAGAAACATCTTACAAAAACTCTCCAGATTATTGACTTTTTAAAGTTTTTCTAGGAAACGTTTTAGATGAATGCTTATTAGCCTTTGTCAGTATGTACTTTTGCAAAGTATCTCTGTGGCGCAATCAGTTAGTATGTATGGCTATTAACCAAAAGGTTGGTGGTTTAATCCCACCCAGGGACGTAATTGACCTTGTTATCAGATTTTGGTGATCTTTAAGTAGACAAGTCAAATTTCATACCCCCTGTTATGGTGTAGGGTACCTGGCCTTCTCTGATGTAATCAGAGTTAGATTTGATTCAGTGATTTTATAAAAACATCTAGGAAGCACAATTTAGCAGTGGGTTGCAGAGAAAAAGAAATATGCTGGCAAAAAAATCAAATTGTGTGATTAAACAGCTCTTCATTTTCTGGCTTTATTTTTATGCTAACAAATTTGTTCTCTGAAAAGTGTCCACAAAGCCAAGTCTCTGATTAACACCTTTGTAGGGATGGTTTTTCACCTATTACTAAATTAAACTTGCTTCATTGGAAAGGCAGCAAGATGCATCCTCATTTCAATGGCTACTGCAATAATACAGGTTGACACCAGGAAACATTAACGCCACTGCATCCTTGCTGCTTTCTCATGTGGAAGTCTGTTTAATATGAAAACAAGGTGATATCTAATTAGCACACAGGTAAGGAATTAAGAAAATCTTTATTTAAGGGTGAAGATGTTTCTCACAAAATCGTTGCCCCAATGCATCATTGAAATTCAAGCTGGAAAGATGATTTTAATATATCACTTGTACATTTTGAATTGCTCTTCTGGTGACAATGTAGTTTGTTTTTGTCAATTACCATTTAAATAATAGGGTAAAGAAAATTAAGTGGATTTTTGAAAGAAAACAATACTGTCAATATACTATTAAAACAAATTAAAATGGTAAAAGTTATTGTACTTTAAGTAAAAATAAAAGAGCCAAAATATCAATCCCAGTTTTGGATTACTTTAATTAACAAACAAAAAAATGCATATAGCAGAGGATAGTTTCAATCTGCCTACCTCTGGGTTATGGGCCCAGCATGCTTCCATTGCTGTACTCTGCTGCACATGTAAGTGCAAGAGATCCTGAAGCACTCACTCATCATGGGAAAGTACCAATGTGTTTCTTCGTTGGTTGATGGAAGAAACATCTTACAAAAACTCTCCAGATTATTGACTTTTTAAAGTTTTTCTAGGAAACGTTTTAGATGAATGCTTATTAGCCCTTGTCAGTATATACTTTCACAATGTGTCTCTGTGGCGCAATCAGTTAGTGTGTACGGCTATTAACCAAAAGGTTGGTGGTTCAATCCCACCCAGGTACGTAATTGACCTTGTTATCAGATTTTGGTGATCTTTAAGTAGACAAGTCAAAATTTCAAACCCCCTGTTATGGTGTAGGGTACCTGGCCTTCTCTGATGTAATCAGAGTTAGATTTGATTCAGTGATTTTATAAAAACAGCTAGGAAGCACAATTTAGCAGTGGGTTGCAGAGAAAAAGAAATATGCTGGCAAAAAAATCAAATTGCGTGATTAAACAGCTCTTCATTTTCTGGCTTTATTTTTATGCTAACAAATTTGTTCTCTGAAAAGTGTCCACAAAGCCAAGTCTCTGATTAACACCTTTGTAGGGATGGTTTTTCACCTATTACTAAATTAAACTTGCTTCATTGGAAAGGCAGCAAGATGCATCCTCATTTCAATGTCTACTGAAATAATACAGGTTGACACCAGGAAACATTAACGCCACTGCATCCTTGCTGCTTTCTCATGTGGAAGTCTGTTTAATGTGAAAACAAGGTGATATCTAATTAGCACACAGGTAAGGAATTAAGAAAATCTTTATTTAAGGGTGAAGATGTTTCTCACAAAATCGTTGCCCCAATGCATCATTGAAATTCAAGCTGGAAAGATGATTTTAATATATCACTTGTACATTTTGTATTGCTCTTCTGGTGACAATGTAGTTTGTTTTTGTCAATTACCATTTTAATAATAGGGTAAAGAAAATGAAGTGGATTTTTGAAAGAAAACAATACTGTCAATATACTATTAAAACAAAATAAATGGTAAAAGTTATTGTACTTTAAGTAAAAATAAAAGAGACAAAATATAAATCCCAGTTTTGGATTACTTTAATTAACAAAAAAAAATGCATATAGCAGATGATAGTTTCAATCTGCCTACCTCTGGCTTATGGGCCCAGCATGCTTCCATTGCAGTACTCTGCTGCACATGTAAGTGCAAGAGATCCTGAAGCACTCACTCATCATGGGAAAGTACCAATGTGTTTCTTTGTTGGTTGATGGAAGAAACATCTTACAAAAACTCTCCAGATTATTGACTTTTTAAAGTTTTTCTAGGAAACGTTTTAGATGAATGCTTATTAGCCCTTGTCAGTATATACTTTCACAATGTGTCTCTGTGGCGCAATCAGTTAGTGTGTACGGCTATTAACCAAAAGGTTGGTGGTTCAATCCCACCCAGGTACGTAATCGACCTTGTTATCAGATTTTGGTGATCTTTAAGTAGACAAGTCAAAATTTCAAACCCCCTGTTATGGTGTAGGGTACCTGGCCTTCTCTGATGTAATCAGAGTTAGATTTGATTCAGTGATTTTATAAAAACAGCTAGGAAGCACAATTTAGCAGTGGGTTGCAGAGAAAAAGAAATATGCTGGCAAAAAAATCCATTTGAGTGATTAAACAGCTCTTCATTTTCTGGCTTTATTTTTATGCTAACAAATTTGTTCTCTGAAAAGTGTCCACAAAGCCAAGTCTCTGATTAACACCTTTGTAGGGATGGTTTTTCACCTATTACTAAATTAAACTTGCTTCATTGGAAAGGCAGCAAGATGCATCCTCATTTCAATGTCTACTGAAATAATACAGGTTGACACCAGGAAACATTAACGCCACTGCATCCTTGCTGCTTTCTCATGTGGAAGTCTGTTTAATATGAAAACAAGGTGATATCTAATTAGCACACAGGTAAGGAATTAAGAAAATCTTTATTTAAGGGTGAAGATGTTTCTCACAAAATCGTTGCCCCAATGCATCATTGAAATTCAAGCTGGAAAGATGATTTTAATATATCACTTGTACATTTTGAATTGCTCTTCTGGTGACAATGTAGTTTGTTTTTGTCAATTAACATTTAAATAATAGGGTAAAGAAAATTAAGTGGATTTTTGAAAGAAAACAATACTGTCAATATACTATTAAAACAAATTAAAATGGTAAAAGTTATTGTACTTTAAGTAAAAATAAAAGAGCCAAAATATCAATCCCAGTTTTGGATTACTTTAATTAACAAACAAAAAAAAATGCATATAGCAGAGAATAGTTTCAATCTGCCTACCTCTGGGTTATGGGCCCAGCATGCTTCCATTGCTGTACTCTGCTGCACATGTAAGTGCAAGAGATCCTGAAGCACTCACTCATCATGGGAAAGTACCAATGTGTTTCTTCGTTGGTTGATGGAAGAAACATCTTACAAAAACTCTCCAGATTATTGACTTTTTAAAGTTTTTCTAGGAAACGTTTTAGATGAATGCTTATTAGCATTTGTCAGTATGGACTTTTGCAAAGTGTCTCTGTGGCGCAATCAGTTAGTGTGTAAGGCTATTAACCAAAAGGTTGGTGGTTCAATCCCACCCAGGGACGTAATTGACCTTGTTATCAGATTTTGGTGATCTTTAAGTAGACAAGTCAAATTTCATACCCCTTGTTATGGTGTAGGGTACCTGGCCGTCTCTGATGTAATCAGAGTTAGATTTGATTCAGTAATTTTATAAAAACATCTAGGAAGCACAATTTAGCAGTAAGTTGCAGAGAAAAAGAAATATGCTGGCAAAAAAATCAAATTGCGTGATTAAACAGCTCTTCATTTTCTGGCTTTATTTTTATGCTAACAAATTTGTTCTCTGAAAAGTGTCCACAAAGCCAAGTCTCTGATTAACACCTTTGTAGGGATGGTTTTTCACCTATTACTAAATTAAACTTGCTTCATTGGAAAGGCAGCAAGATGCATCCTCATTTCAATGTCTACTGAAATAATACAGGTTGACACCAGGAAACATTAACGCCACTGCATCCTTGCTGCTTTCTCATGTGGAAGTCTGTTTAATGTGAAAACAAGGTGATATCTAATTAGCACACAGGTAAGGAATTAAGAAAATCTTTATTTAAGGGTGAAGATGTTTCTCACAAAATCGTTGCCCCAATGCATCATTGAAATTCAAGCTGGAAAGATGATTTTAATATATCACTTGTACATTTTGTATTGCTCTTCTGGTGACAATGTAGTTAGTTTTTGTCAATTACCATTTTAATAATAGGGTAAAGAAAATGAAGTGGATTTTTGAAAGAAAACAATACTGTCAATATACTATTAAAACAAATTAAAATGGTAAAAGTTATTGTACTTTAAGTAAAAATAAAAGAGACAAAATATCAATCCCAGTTTTGGATTACTTTAATTAACAAAAAAAAATGCATATAGCAGAGGATAGTTTCAATCTGCCTACCACTGGCTTATGGGCCCAGCATGCTTCCATTGCAGTACTCTGCTGCACATGTAAGTGCAAGAGATCCTGAAGCACTCACTTATCATGGGAAAGTACCAATGTGTTTCTTCGTTGGTTGATGGAAGAAACATCTTACAAAAACTCTCCAGATTATTGACTTTTTAAAGTTTTTCTAGGAAACGTTTTAGATGAATGCTTATTAGCCTTTGTCAGTATGAACTTTTGCAAAGTATCTCTGTGGCGCAATCAGTTAGTATGTATGGCTATTAACCAAAAGGTTGGTGGTTCAATCCCACCCGGGGACGTAATTGACCTTGTTATCAGATTTTGGTGATCTTTAAGTAGACAAGTCAAAATTTCAAACCCCCTGTTATGGTGTAGGGTACCTGGCCTTCTCTGATGTAATCAGAGTTAGATTTGATTCACTGATTTTATAAAAACAGCTAGGAAGCACAATTTAGCAGTGGGTTGCAGAGAAAAAGAAATATGCTGGCAAAAAAATCAATTTGAGTGATTAAACAGCTCTTCATTTTCTGGCTTTATTTTTATGCTAACAAATTTGTTCTCTGAAAAGTGTCCACAAAGCCAAGTCTCTGATTAACACCTTTGTAGGGATGGTTTTTCACCTATTACTAAATTAAACTTGCTTCATTGGAAAGGCAGCAAGATGCATCCTCATTTCAATGTCTACTGAAATAATACAGGTTGACACCAGGAAACATTAACGCCACTGCATCCTTGCTGCTTTCTCATGTGGAAGTCTGTTTAATGTGAAAACAAGGTGATATCTAATTAGCACACAGGTAAGGAATTAAGAAAATCTTTATTTAAGGGTGAAGATGTTTCTCACAAAATCGTTGCCCCAATGCATCATTGAAATTCAAGCTGGAAAGATGATTTTAATATATCACTTGTACATTTTGTATTGCTCTTCTGGTGACAATGTAGTTAGTTTTTGTCAATTACCATTTTAATAATAGGGTAAAGAAAATTAAGTGGATTTTTGAAAGAAAACAATACTGTCAATATACTATTAAAACAAATTAAAATGGTAAAAGTTATTGTACTTTAAGTAAAAATAAAAGAGCCAAAATATCAATCCCAGTTTTGGATTACTTTAATTAACAAAAAAAAAAAAGCATACAGCAGAGGATAGTTTCAATCTGCCTACCTCTGGGTTATGAGCCCAGCATGCTTCCATTGCTGTACTCTGCTGCACATGTAAGTGCAAGAGATCCTGAAGCACTCACTCATCATGGGAAAGTACCAATGTGTTTCTTCGTTGGTTGATGGAAGAAACATCTTACAAAAACTCTCCAGATTATTGACTTTTTAAAGTTTTTCTAGGAAACGTTTTAGATGAATGCTTATTAGCCCTTGTCAGTATATTCTTTCGCAATGTGTCTCTGTGGCGCAATCAGTTAGTGTGTACGGCTATTAACCAAAAGGTTGGTGGTTCAATCCCACCCAAGTACGTAATTGACCTTGTTATCAGATTTTGGTGATCTTTAAGTAGACAAGTCAAAATTTCAAACCCCCTGTTATGGTGTAGGGTACCTGGCCTTCTCTGATGTAATCAGAGTTAGATTTGATTCACTGATTTTATAAAAACAGCTAGGAAGCACAATTTAGCAGTGGGTTGCAGAGAAAAAGAAATATGCTGGCAAAAAAATCCATTTGAGTGATTAAACAGCTCTTCATTTTCTGGCTTTATTTTTATGCTAACAAATTTGTTCTCTGAAAAGTGTCCACAAAGCCAAGTCTCTGATTAACACCTTTGTAGGGATGGTTTTTCACCTATTACTAAATTAAACTTGCTTCATTGGAAAGGCAGCAAGATGCATCCTCATTTCAATGTCTACTGAAATAATACAGGTTGACACCAGGAAACATTAACGCCACTGCATCCTTGCTGCTTTCTCATGTGGAAGTCTGTTTAATGTGAAAACAAGGTGATATCTAATTAGCACACAGGTAAGGAATTAAGAAAATCTTTATTAAAGGGTGAATATGTTTCTCACAAAATCGTTGCCCCAATGCATCATTGAAATTCAAGCTGGAAAGATGATTTTAATATATCACTTGTACATTTTGTATTGCTCTTCTGGTGACAATGTAGTTTGTTTTTGTCAATTACCATTTTAATAATAGGGTAAAGAAAATGAAGTGGATTTTTGAAAGAAAACAATACTGTCAATATACTATTAAAACAAATTAAAATGGTAAAAGTTATTGTACTTTAAGTAAAAATAAAAGAGCCAAAATATCAATCCCAGTTTTGGATTACTTTAATTAACAAAAAAAAATGCATATAGCAGAGGATAGTTTCAATCTGCCTACCTCTGGGTTATGGGCCCAGCATGCTTCCATTGCAGTACTCTGCTGCACATGTAAGTGCAAGAGATCCTGAAGCACTCACTCATCATGGGAAAGTACCAATGTGTTTCTTTGTTGGTTGATGGAAGAAACATCTTACAAAAACTCTCCAGATTATTGACTTTTTAAAGTTTTTCTAGGAAACGTTTTAGATGAATGCTTATTAGCCTTTGTCAGTAGGAACTTTTGCAAAGTGTCTCTGTGGCGCAATCAGTTAGTATGTATGGCTATTAACCAAAAGGTTGGTGGTTCAATCCCACCCAGGTACCTAATTGACCTTGTTATCAGATTTTGGTGATCTTTAAGTAGACAAGTCAAATTTCATACCCCCTGTTATGGTGTAGGGTACCTGGCCTTCTCTGATGTAATCAGAGTTAGATTTGATTCAGTGATTTTATAAAAACACCTAGGAAGCACAATTTAGCAGTGGGTTGCAGAGAAAAAGAAATATGCTGGCAAAAAAATCAAATTGCGTGATTAAACAGCTCTTCATTTTCTGGCTTTATTTTTATGCTAACAAATTTGTTCTCTGAAAAGTGTCCACAAAGCCAAGTCTCTGATTAACACCTTTGTAGGGATGGTTTTTCACCTATTACTAAATTAAACTTGCTTCATTGGAAAGGCAGCAAGATGCATCCTCATTTCAATGTCTACTGAAATAATACAGGTTGACACCAGGAAACATTAACGCCACTGCATCCTTGCTGCTTTCTCATGTGGAAGTCTGTTTAATGTGAAAACAAGGTGATATCTAATTAGCACACAGGTAAGAAATTACGAAAATCTTTATTTAAGGGTGAAGATGTTTCTCACAAAATCGTTGCCCCAATGCATCATTGAAATTCAAGCTGGAAAGATGATTTTAATATATCACTTGTACATTTGTATTGCTCTTCTGGTGACAATGTAGTTTGTTTTTGTCAATTACCATTTTAATAATAGGGTAAAGAAAATGAAGTGGATTTTTGAAAGAAAACAATACTGTCAATATACTATTAAAACAAAATAAATGGTAAAAGTATTTGTACTTTAAGTAAAAATAAAAGAGCCAAAATATCAATCCCAGTTTTGGATTACTTTAACAAAAAAAAATGCATATAGCAGAGGATAGTTTCAATCTGCCTACCTCTGGGTTATGAGCCCAGCATGCTTCCATTGCTGTACTCTGCTGCACATGTAAGTGCAAGAGATCCTGAAGCACTCACTCATCATGGGAAAGTACCAATGTGTTTCTTCGTTGGTTGATAGAAGAAAC